>NC_079909.1:15697043-15847192 GCF_024868665.1 Triplophysa rosa | reverse complement strand
AGAGGGAGAGAGAGAGAGAGAGAGAGAGAGAGAGCACAGACACTGAAATGTAAGAAAAAGAGACCGAATAGAAAAAACACTCCCTGCAGACCAACTCTCATTGAATGTTCTGCAACTGCTGACAGAAGTGGCCATACCAAAAGAGAGAAAGCTTACATACCTGGTTTCTATAAGCCTGAAGTTCAGCCTCCAGCTCATTGATCTTCTCTTCTCTCTTCAATAAGTGGGCCTGAGCTTCCTGTCTTCCCAGGAACTCCTCATCAAACTGGAGGGCAGACATATCGTCAACAGACATGACACATAAAACACAGAGTAAAGACAAAAACAGCATACTGTAAATCCTCAAAATATGCTCCTCTGTGAGCATGATGTACAACGGATGAGCACTAATTATTGAAATTAAAGATTATAACACTAGAATGAAACAAGCATAAAACACAGCTAATTTAATTAAGGGATTATACAAACATACTACAAGCATCAGAAAATGTGTGTCAGGTTTAAAGATGCATTGTACTGTATAAAAGCAGATTGTTTTCATACACAAAGGATGAAATTAAAGAAGATAACAAACTAGTCAGTCTGAAGGAAGACCTGTATGAGTAATATAGTAGTTTAGGGTCATGTCCACCCCACACCATTTAACAGATAATTTAACTTGACTAGTCAACCATCTTAAATGAGTTTAGCCTTTGGAAAAGATCAGTGAGAATTTGACATACAAAACAACATGGTTTTGCTTGTTTTCCGCAAGAACAAAAGTTAAAGAGCTGTGGTTTGGCGTGTATAGATTCAGTGCCCTCTAGCACATACATTTCAGCCCACAATTATAAAGCAGTGCTCCAAACAATCAATACAAGCGCCTTTTTAATCTCAGAATACTGTTAATTACAAATGGCTGTTTGAACGATTTCCAGTAATCTCGCCTTAATTAAAGAAAGCTAAATGGTGTGGTCGCGAATGCTGTTCAAAGGCTGCATTCTTCATTAGCAAATCCAAAGTGAAAAGACAGAAATGGAAAACAAGAGGGGGTTGAAGATGAAGAGAAAAAGAAAGTACACTTGCCTTCTGAGCTAACTCAGAAGCCCTCTGTTCATATTCTTCTGCCCTGGCTTTATCCACACACACCTCTGTAGAGAGAAGATCAAGAGGTGAAGCATTCCAGTTCGGAACACAGATGAAACGGGCATGTACACAAACACACACACACCTAACAGGTGACTGAAGTCCACATCCAGGCGTTTGCGGTAGGTGAAGTCAGGATCCGTGCCATTACGATGGAGAACGATTTGAGACACGCACTCCTCTATGATCTTAAAATACTGAGGCCTAGAGGACAAGAGAGTGAATATATGGGAGAGAGAGAGAGGGAGAAAATCAATGCGTTGTATTATCTTTTTGGGAATACGGTATCATGGACTTGACCACAGAATGAGAAAGGGGTTGTTAAATTAACATTGAGTTCTCTGACTGTAGCGATACTGGCTTATACAAGCTATTAACTCGAGCAATGAAAATGACTGCTTAGTCCTTTTACTCTGACGCCGCTCGACATAAAACAGAAAGAGAGATAAAATGAGGGAGGAAGATGGAAAGAGAAATAACAAAAGAGAAAATGAATAGCGTATGTGATACTGTAGAGTGAACTCATCCAGATGTAAAAGCAGCATTTCGTTTTTCAGTCAGGCTATAGTTGTTCTCCGCCCACCAGGCCACATTTAGCATTCCATTGGCACACCTGGAGCTGCTGTTATAGCATACGTATACTCTATCTGGTGGTCACTATAACATTCTCATGTAACATGCCAAAGTGTGGAGAGAGGGCAAGATTAAGGAGACCTTGATTCCAAATAAAAATTGAACAAGACATGCAAAAGTTTAAGGTCCCTTCACATCAATATATGGCACTCTACAAAATCAATAAAAACCAATTAAACTCCAGGCCATACCATGTCTCGTCACTGAATACCACAGAGAGAAAAACAGAATGGCCACGACATAGCAGAAAATCTTTCTTTTGAAATAAAAAGGACTTGCGTTTAAAATAAAAAATAAAATGGTAGGAAAAGGAACCACTTGGGACTAATAAAACAAGGAAGTGATTGTTACCGGGACACTACATACTGAGTCAACAAGCGTAATGATCTCAAAATAGTTTCTTTTATTAGAAGTTTCTAGAGGTTTCCAGAGCAAAATTATAGAGCAATTTTCTTAAAGGAAAACACCACCGTTTTTACATATGTCACTATGTTCTTCCCTCAACTTTAACGAGTTGATACATATCTGTCCCGTCTCAGTGCGTGCACTTAATCGTTGTAGCGAGCGGTGCCACTATGTTAGCGTTTAGCTTCAAAAGCACATAAACATTCCAACAACAAAAAACCTGGCCCTAGAAATAATAGTAATGCCAAACTTATTTGCATAATAACTACAGACAGAGCTAAAGAATCACACTTCATGACTTCATAGCGTGTCAACATATACAGTATGTGAATGAACTGACTTTATACCTTGAATTAAAAAAACTTTGAGTAATATATCCTGTATTCTACAGATAAGGAGCCTGCTTTTTGATCAAGACCAGGTTTAGCACACCCCCAGCTGTGAGCTCCAAGACATGAAAACTATTTGAGCAGACACACCGCAGATGAAAAGAGAGAGAAAGAGAGCGAGTGTGCGAGTATATAGGCAACAGTAATGTGGATATGAGAGATGAGAGAAAGATGAAAGCAGGTTCATTCTCTTTGTTGACACTGTCATTGGAAGGTTCGAGGGCTCGAGACCAGCAGGATGTGCGGATGCTCTCTGTGGAATAAATAGTGTGCATGGACAGACTTTAGAGAGAAATGTTCAGGTGATGGGAAGCGCTTACTGGGAGGACTGGGACCTTTTAACGGAAATGGACCAATTTACCAGCAGTGACAGGGCAGGAGAGTAATGGAGTTCATTTGGTCAGCGTGTGTGTTTTCGTAATGAGTGCAGGCATGGAGCACTGTAGAGTCAGGAGTGGATATTCATTACATGTGGAAGGATAGTAAAGAAACTTCTAGAATACCTATAAATAAATACAAGCAGGTTGGTTCTTTTCACCCGGTCTTCAATCATTACAGACATACTAGGTTATCAGAATAGCCAGTAGCCTTTTACTACCGGCTTAATCTCTTCTACTGTATAAACGCATGTCAACAACAGCTTACTAACACCTGTTGGCTGTTGAGTGCTTGTTTAACACGTTCGGCTTAGTCAAAGCAGAAAAGGTGGAGGCCAGTCTTCCTTCAAAACAGCTTGAACTCTGATCAATGGCGGCAGGCAGTCGGGTAAGAGACAGAAGTAGGAAGCAGCTCACTGCTTGAACATGAACTGCCTTTGATGTTTACGTCAACCGCTCCCACTAAACACATCGGGTTCTTTTCTATCAGGTGCTTTCTGCGGAGCCGTCGAGATGCTCAACAGATGGTATCTATCTTCACACCACTTTTCTTTTGCACCTCTCTCTTCTGTCAAAGCTGTTATTCCTTACACAATACAGCTCATCGGCTAAAGAGCTTGAAAAGCTGTTCTCCGTCACACAACACACTGAGTCATTAGCAAGACCTTAACACATCTCCCTGTATGCTGTAGCATCACTGGCACTAATTAGTCAGTAATGAATAAAAACCGGGAGGAGAGAAAGCATCTTCATGCAAAGCTTGAGAACATGCACAAATACAGGATGAATGAAGCATGACTCGTATGGGTATGATTTGGTTTTGAATGGCAGTCAGTCTTTTCACAGGTTTATAAAAGACACGCTGTGCATACAGTTCCAGTCAAAAGTTTGAAAACGCCTGCTCGTTTTTAATGTTAGTATTTTATGTATTGTGGAATAAGACATTAAAAATAGACATCTTACAAGTGGAAGAATGGGAATTACGAGATACAAAAAAGTAAGACAAATCAAAAAGATCATATGTTTTAGCTTATATTTAAAGCAGCCGGCCTTTTCTTAGATGACAACTATGGGCACGTACTCAACCAAATTCATGATGTGCCACCCGGAATGATTTTTCCAAAAATATTAAAGGAGTTCAGCTATTGTCTGCGTTTCCTTCAATATCCTATAAATAAATAAATATGTTTTTATGGCACGATTTACTAACTCAAAGAATTGAAAAATACGCCTTAAGAGCAACTGAAATTGTGAATAAACTTTTGACTGGTAGTGTAAATCCATGCATATTATCTGAGATGTTCTCATGACAGTCAGTCAATACAGACGGGGTCTCACCGTGTGAAATAATCGTTCCTGATCAGCAGCAGGTGTTGCAGTATGGAAAGGAAATAACTCTCTGCGTTTGTGTCCTTCACAGAGGAGTATAAAACACTGAATACATCCCCGATATCAGTACACACTGTGTTAAGGAGCACTTGAATATTGCCACCAGCAAAACTTAATGTACTGTAAATGTGCAAAAGAAACTGTACTGCATATACTCAGCTACTCTTTACACATTTACTGAGCATACACAATGAAAGAGCAAAGATCTTCTGGCAAGTCATAAAGCCTTCATATAGCAATAAATCCAGAAAATATATGATTAAAATCAAATCTGAGAAAATATCATCAATGCAGTTGGTGCATCTTCTACGGGGAAATTTATACAGTCAAGCTGGACTAAGTATAACCAAAATATTATTGTCAGAGATTCAAAGGCCCTCTTAAGATCAACGAATAAGTGGGAGAAAAAGGGGGAGGACACAGAGCAGGGGGAGTTTTCTGAGGAGCGTTTAAGTGTGGACAGAATATCAAATGATAAATGTCTCTGTGTAAGAAGGATATTCCAGTTCACTTCTGATGTCCTCCAGGCGATGGGAGAACTCAATCATATCCTCCTCCTTGTGCTCCTCAAAAACCTTGAGCTGGATATCCAGAGCGTCATTTCTGATGGTGTTTAGGATCTAGAAAACAAAAAACAAAGAATTAAAAGTGCCACGTCATGGAAAACAGGGTCCTTAACACTTTTAGTGTCTAATGTACTAGGTAGACATACGTTAATGCTCGCTCACAAAGGTCATTTTCGGAACTAAGCAATAAAAACGGGAGTTTTGACGTCAGAACTGTGAGGACATTTACATACTGCCACCCAAAAACGCCTATTTGCTTTCAGCAGCTTTATGGGGGTGTTGTTGCTTGGTTCATATGCGAAGAGGTTAGCCAATAATAACATACTGTAATTTACATACACCTGCAGATATCTTTCATATGCAGCTTAATACATAAAGACAAAATAATGTCTTTTATAAATAGAATGACCTCGACTAACACCTGAAGTGGAGTTCAGGGACAAGAATAAACAAGTGGAAGACAGAGACAATAACAAGAGCATTCAGAATATAATATTTTGCTTTTATTTCTCTCTGTAGATGTCCCATCTCACTCTATTCTCTAGTCCTATTCCTGAGGAAGGAAACAGCCTCTGTTTTGAATAATAAATAAGACATGGCTAAAGCATTAATCTATCTCACTCGCACACTCTCCGGCTTTCATTTCACACACTTCGCCTGTTTTGTTCAGGCAGTTTTTAGTCGCATTGTTGATAGAACATAACCACATTCAGAATGCCAGGAGAAGAGAGAGAGGGATGGCAAAGTAAAGGAGAGTCCAATCCAATCCTGGCTGCAGGTATTGATTCAGCCAAGCGACCTCTCCTTCAGGCCTTATAAATTATTCGCAGAGCCATTTGACAATATTTCACTCAAGTGGACAACTCATTTAAATATTAATACACAGGCAGTGGTTGAGCCGCTTACCGGCAGGATCTCTCGCAGGCCGCAGCGCATAAATTCATTACGGATGTGAAGCCTGAAGTCCAACTCATCAGGAGATGTTACGAGGGCATTGATGAGCTGCATACAGGCCACCTAAAGGGAAAAGATAACATTCAGCTTAAGAAACGCTGTGTATTTATGTAGGTCCGAGGGCATGTTTGAATAACAGAGTGAGCATATTTGTACCCTATGTAACCATATTTACATGCTGTACTGCATCTTAAACATTTTTCATTATTTTTATTCATATATTCATTTCTATTACCAGCATATTGCATTTGTTCGCACTTGATATGACTTAAATAATTCTAAAAAAACATTGTTGAAGCAGAGGACAGCTCGTTTGCAGGGGAATGCAAATGGAAGTTTGGACCTGTTGAAAAGCAGAACGGTGTTTTATGGTTCTCAGAGAGCTTACACCCAATACAAAAGAACTCATCACCTTGGTCAAAAACTACTATTCATCTCCTTCAAGCCAACACAGATCATCAGTTATTGATCAGCTGTCTTTGCAAACCCATAAATCACATGTACGTGTGTGTGTTTAGTTAAAAGGCACTGGTGCAATTCAATGGACTGAGGTGTATTGAAAAGAGTGATTTGTTTATATGGCTATATGTGTTTGTTAATGTTCTTTAACACCAATCTCTGTGCACATCGTGACCACGATTAACTGATTATTATTCAACAAATCAAACAAAAGTCTTTGAAGTTACGACTCTCATCTAACATGCTGTGATGACACAGAGGAATCTTTGAAGAATCTTTAAAAAATCAATTAACTCTCAGCTATAGGTCACAGGACTAAACATAACCTACACCTTTGATACCTCTACTGTACCCTCTTCTTAATCTGCCAACTTCTGTCAACTACCACACATCTGGTATAGGATGGGAGTGGTATAAGAATATATTTACATGCTTGTAAGAATTATTCACCTATTCATTTATTAGCTTAAAAGTGGCACAGAACAAAGACTTTTTCACTAGATATAAAATATATGCAGCACTGAATCATTCACCATTCAATTGTTTCCATAGATGAGCAAACAGAAAGTTTTTCTCCTTTGAAAATGCACATTTAAACCACAACCTTAAACTTTTTTCTTAAAAATTTCTCAAAAAAAAAAACATTCTGCAGTATACTTTAGATACTGTCTGCCCCAAGCACTCTCTCTGCAACCAGGTCTTTCAACACAAACATGCTGCACTCTCTGCAAAGTATGTGTGTCTAAGAGCTTCTGTCTGAAGATATGGGCCTAAAAATATCCTGCAAAAACAAGAGAGTGGTGTGTGGGAGAGAGACCCTAAAGGAAAACCCTAAACTGTTCCCAGTGATAACACTCTTTGATAAATGATTCACACGGTTAAAAGGGATCACAGCTGACTATTTGCGAACAGGAACAATAACCAATCAATCAATAAAACATTGCTGGGGCCTCCAAACACACCAGTTGGCTTTCATGGATATTAACCAGCCTGTCTTGAAGATTTTGTTTTCTTTTTTACAACTTATGTAATACAATAAATGATGAAGGGGGCGTGTCCATTGTTGCATAATTCATTTAGAGCAAACCAATAAAAAAGGAAATTGGATCAAGTTCAATGCTATTCGATGCTAGAATAAGCTCAACCACACACTATAATACTTCACCCTCTGCAGAAAACCTTTTTATTTTTAAATCAGCCATCAACTTGTAATAAATAATGAATTAATAAATAAAGTTAACATTATTTGTTGAATTAGTAGCTTATTCAGAATAGGTTATACACTACAAAAAGTGTACCTCTTTCTTTTTATACTGTAAATGTTTATGTGACAAAGCCCACACTGAAAGGAAAGCTCAGTGACTGTCTCACCTCCCTCTGCTACCAATTAGACTAAAACAATGATGCTCTGATCAGCCTCAACAATGAAGCCATGCAGTTAATGCAGCCAAACTATTACATGCAGTTCTGAATGGCCATTAGGGCCAGGCATTGGATATAAGTACACGTATACACAGAAACAGTGCCCAGCTCGCCAGAATTTGACTAAACAACTGCTTCAGCTCACGAATAAGCAGATTTGATTTAGTATGCACCAAGAATCTGGAACACTAGAATCACAGATCTACATGGCTTCTCTGACAGAAGTTTAATCTTTTCTCTTGAAACACTGACAACAAAATGACACATTTATTTCTATGTTGTTTTATTTGAAGAGATTTCTTCTTTATTTCTTTATACAAGCAACATCTGTAGCTCAAATAAGAGAGACAACGTACTCTGAATTGGTCACTATTTGTTACATTACTAATGTTTTAGGTCAAATTTACTACCACTCAGTTAAGAATATCAAATAAAGTTGAACTACAGATAAATGACCATGTTGATCTAGATTTTAACCTGTCGGATATAAACCATAAGCAAGATATACTGTAAGTAAAAACATCATCAGAATGTGTGTGGCCATGAGTCACAGTGCATTCCTTCCTCGGCCACAGGACAAATACATCTAACCAAATCATTAATTATTTATAGAAATGATTATGTTAAATCTCATCAGGGATGTTTGACTAATGCCAGCTTGTGCTTTACAATGCAAATGAAGATCTGTAACTGGCAGCATTAATCTCTGTGCTTCACAAGGGTCCTGAGCCCCTGAGCACGCTGGCTAAACAAAAGGTCACGTTGATTTGTCAGAAAGGGCCAGGAAATTAAGTTAGTTTTGTAGTGGTTAATTTACAAACAGCTTCACGGCTTAAAGGAGCATTAAGTGTCTGTACTTATTTGAGATGTGTTCTTATATTAAAGGGCTTGTTTTCTGATCCTTTTTACGGTGGCCTCCATACGCAGACACAGGGGGATTGTAAAGTGTAAATTGCATTTTAGAGGTGATTCAGGGCCTGTGACTTCATCGTTATACTAACGTCACCATCAAGCAAATTGCTGGTGCTTCATCTCAGCCCAAGCATCCTCAAATCTCTTAGGGGAACTTTCAAAACGTGATTCTATATAAAGAGACATTCCAGCTTCCAAGCAATGTGCACACGCACACACCTTTTCTAAGATACTGTAAAAAGCGCTGTGAAAACGAGCAGTGTTATACTGAAGTGTTAATTAATGGACCACAGATTTTGAAACGTGATACAGTACTTGTGCAATCACTGAAGAAAACGGTATCTTTGTGTTGATTCCAAGTACAAACAATAAATGCTTTTCGTCTTGTTCAACAGCCATATTTTGTGAGTTGGTTCAAGTCTATAAAATCCAAATTTGAACAAAAAAATAAGAAATAACATCTTGCACTTTTCTTCTTATCAGAGTGAATCAATAAGGGTTTAGACATTTTAAAGTACGCAAGTATATGCAAATATATCTTCTGAAAAAGACCTCATTCTAAGAGTGCAGTTTCTCTTTTAGGATTTGTGCTTTTATAGTTTTCACATAACTGATCCTCAATCTTTGTTTACATACTACAGCATGTAGCTGAGAGTGTATTTTACTATGCGAGGACACAAGGGCATTGGTAGCGATGTAACCGCAGAAGGCGGTTGAACAGGGCAGACTGAGGGGTGAACACTCACCTGTAGCTGCACAGAGCGATCGCTAAGGCCTTGGACGATAGGACTGAAGCGGGCAACCCCTTTTCTCTCTGTTGCCGTGGTGATGGCTTCAAGGACTTTCTCCAAACTTAAAGCATGAAAAAGAACAAAGAAATAAAATGCATAAAAGCACACATTTAAATGCAAGACCTTCATCTTTTGCTAGTTTTCACCTCTTCTCTTGAAATCTTTTGTTGCTGAAAGTAAAAAAGTGGTCACAATTGTGATTTATGTTTATGTTTTTGGGGGGGGGTTCATTTCTCTTTTACAAAGGGCACTTTCAGCGCACTTACTGCTCTTAATATAGTTCTCATTCAAAAACAAATGTTTACTGGGAAATTATATTGAAAAGAAGAGTGCTTAAATGAAGCAACCGTGATGAATCCTTTCGGCATCTGAGGTGAAACTATGCTGGGCAAAAAGAAACTGCATCAATAAGGGATTTCCACCTAGTTATTCTATAAATTCTGTTCCCCGAAAAAAGCAAAGTAAATCACTCAGACACCTTTTTGTTTGTTTATAATGTACTGCAATGCATTCTGATGCTGTTTCTGTAACACCTTGTACAGCAGTAAAATACACAAACTGTTAACGATGTCAAAACCATGGAGAACATGTGAATTTGCATAAAGGAGAAAACAATACCATGATATGAAAATTCAGCAATTGCGCATAAAACGTAATAATAAAGCACAGACATACTTTAAGCAAAATTTCATGTGCTCATAAAATTTCATTAATATGTTTGTGAAGTTTTAAAGGTCCAGTCAGTAAAATCTAGCAGCAAGGTTGCGAATTGCAACCAACCGCTCACTCCACCCCTTCCCCTCCCGTTCGAAACACTAGAATGGCTGACAGAACATGGCGAATTATATGCAAAGGGACCCGCGGTGTATGTAGATATAAACAGCTCATTCTAAGGTAATAAAAACAACGCTTCATTGTGTAAGCTCTTTAAACACCTCTGAAGAAATATTAGTTATGTATATTATATTGCATTTCTGTCAATAAATCCTCCAAAAAATTACACATTGGACCTTTAAATAATAGAACAATAACTTTCCAGTTGTCAAACTTACTAGTACATATTCAGTTAATGTGGAAAAAATAATCAGTGATTATTTTGTAAATCATCCTTGTGAAGTGAAGAGGAACATGTTTTTTATGTAATACAATGAAATTGCGTTTTAAGTGATTTCAAAGTGTACTTTTTGGGGGTCCCTGTATGTCACAGTTGACAATTTAATGATATTGCTATTTACAGGTGGTGATGTCAAAATGACAAAGGTGAAATATGACACAAGAATAGTATCTAGTTTATAAATGAGAGCTTGAATAATAAAATAAGTTTGAAATATCGAACAACTATTGCACCATCAGAAAAAATACTGACTAAAGGGCTGACATAAGAAAGTAAGCAGGCCTACGTGTTCTCTTCTCCCACGATGCAGATTGCAGAGAGAAGTTTGACAACATCTGTCATCATGGCCGGTTGACAAGGGTCAATGGCTCGGGCCAAAAGTGCCAGACTGTTCTCCTCTCCGAGGATCCGCTCCAGTCCATACTGCAAACAGACAGAGACAATTATATAATAGGTTATCCAGTGCTTTAAGTCAGGGTTTCCCAAAGTGGGGGTCGCAAGGCCGCGAGGGCAGGGTCGCAAGATGATTTCCAGACATCATGACGCCTGAGGTGATTACGTCATATCATTACACTGCTCATTTGAAAGCTTGATTCTGATTAGCCAGTCGCGACATTCCAAGGGTTGTTATTTTCAAATAACAACCGCTCAAAACTAATATCACCCTGTAACCCAGATGCTGCAAATCATTTTGAGAGGGGCAGTTTAATATTACACAAAAATTAACTATAAATATGTCTTTTAATAACATATATGACATTATATTTACAAACGATTAAATCATTTTGCCTGTTCGTGACGTTTGAACGTCGTTTCTTACTTTAAAACCGAAACTTAACGGCTTTTCCTCGAGGAAGGTCTGCATTCGGTGAAAATGAGCTAATAAAATATTTCAAATTCACATTTATGTCCAGTTTTTTTCTCATGTGGCAAGTAGCCGTGTAATAAGTGGGATAATGTACAAGCAGCCGGCTGCTATCGTGAAATAAGCCCCTTCAGTGTGATACAAGACCCTCCGATTCGCATCGGGTCCTGATCACACTGTCGGGGCTTATTTCTGCGATAACATCCGGCTGCCTGTACATTATCCCTTACTTGGCAACATTAGCAACCGCATTAGGCGCAGCGAGTCCATTTACAGCAACAGTTTAGGATATTCTTATTTGTCGAAATGAAACGTTGATTAATATTGATCAAAGACAAAGCTGGGAGGCCAGCGGAGGAGACATAGGACAGAAAAGCCTTGGGGGTCTGAAACGAGAAGAGCGGATCGAGACCCAAAGAGAGAAGCAAAGAGTCAAAGAGTGGAGAATATCCATGTCTGAACACAGGGGGGTTCAGTTAATGATGACCACTGTGCCAACACTACAGGACAAATTTCTCATTAATTCAATACACTCTGATGTAACTTAAAAGATGATACAATCTCTCTTCTGTCAATCTCAAGGTGTAAGAGATACACTTGGTGTAAAATTATTCATAACTATTTCGTCCTTGTTGGAAATGAGAAAAGTTCATCTAAAATGACAATTTGATTATTTAGATTGCGCTGTTACGTAATCCTGGCATATCTGAATTAATAATTAGGAATGGATGTAAATACGACACTTCATATGCAAAGCTTAATTTGAGAACCCCCAATCATCAGCCATTTTACTAATGCAAAAGCGAAAAATTAAATTGTGACTCAAGTTTTGCAATTTTCAAGACATGAATCACACCGAGCGAATTAATTTCCGACTAAAAAGCTTTAGGACAGCAAATTCACAGAGTCATGTTAATTGCTTCATAACTCATGCCAATTAATGGCTTCGGCTGCCATATCTCAGACTTGTTGTCATTCAGACCAGATGTTGCTGCAGCAGTATTCTTTTTATGCAAACTTAGGTACGAAAACATCCTGAACGCCTCTGAGGCGCAGGGGAGATAACACGTTATCAAAGTGTTTATGCGCCGCAATGGATGTAAACATATTTGAGCCATTTTCTGTCTTCATTTCTCTGGGGTTGGTGACAGCTGGACCAGGGCACCTGGCTGGCAGGCATCATGGATGGAATATGTCCCATGATGCCGGGGGCTGAAGTGAGAGGTCTAGAGCGGTGACAGGCCTCTGGGTAAATAAGACTCTCAGGACCTGTAGGGGGTCTGGATTACACCAGACCTTTAGGGCTGAGTGTGCGTGTAGTGGAATTTGCCAAAAACACAACTGGGATCTCTGGGAAATTAATTCCCAGAATGATTACACAGAGCTAAAATTCTGTCATTTCTATTTGATTTTACAGATACAGCAAAGCCTCGGGAAAACAACAATGGCCTCAGCCTATTTATCTTTTCTCAAAGGATGACCATGATGACAAATTTCCAACTGAAATATGCACCGATGCGCTTTATTGCTTAGTTTTCATTTTAAACTGCCATGAAAATTTGTCAACAAAATTCAGTAATTCAACAATTCAACACAAGCAATAATAGAAAAAAACTTTCTCACAAAGTCACAAAGTTCATGGCTACATTTAAAGAAAAAGAAAATGTGAATGGCTCTCATCCTTGCTAAACAAGCTGGGTAACATTAATTTCAGTGCACGACAAGCTACCGACCAAAATGTACTGTAATACTAAGCAAAACACTTGAGCAACAGTAATAGTGATGCCTGCCTCACCAAACCATATCGTAACAAAACACAGAGTGAGACGATTAAGCAAGCAGATCAATGACAGCTAACAACTTTTGAAAAGACTTCAACATCTCAGTCAAAAACTAGGGGACATGCTGACAGCATGCCTGTGTAACACCCGCCACATGCACAGTGAATGAGCACGGATCAAAACATTACTGATCTTTATCTGCATTTTTGTGAACGCTTGGCAGTAGTAACGCCACAGACCCCAGGCTATCTCCACAACATCAGAGAAACTACTGGAGATCCACTTCTAACGCCTGTTTCTAACAGGAGCATGCAAATCATCAAAAGCCGCCTCAGACCTCTCCCAGTAAGGAATGGTGTCTGTCTGCAGCCCCCTTCATCCGTAGCCCTGCTCTTAACGTTCCTGACCATTTGAAAGCAGTCGCAGGTGTGTGTGTCCGGCTGGGAGAGGGAGAGAACGGTGAGTAAGCGGAGATGTAAAGCAGCCGCTCATGAGAGCTCACAGCAGATGGAATGAGTCTAGTTTGAAGCTGGTGCTTTAGGACAGGGGTTCCCAAAGTGGGGGTCACAACCCCGCGGGGGGTAGCAAGGTCGTGAGGGGGGGGGGGGTCGCATTTCCAGAAATCATTTTTTATTATTAGAAATTGCGTATGTAATCAATAAGTGTAACAAAATATAAAAATAATATTAGTTCAGTTAAAAAAAATAAAAGCAGGCAAATAAAAAGCCATCAGCCTTAAGAATTTCCTCCCCCTCGATCGTGACCCCTGAGGTGATTACGTCACATTAACGACATTTTGAAAGCACCTCGTGTTTTTAGCGGAGCGCCTGAAGTTGAAAACGAATCGACTGAGCAGAAAAGCGGTTGATGTCATGCGCCTTTTTTCCATTGTCCAATCGAATGAATGGAGAGGCAGGGCTTCTGTTGTGTTGACGGAACTTTACAGTTGCTTGAAACGTCCGGAGACTGCAGTGATGCAGGAGAAACTTGTGCTGGCTGTCGTAGGTTAACCGAGCAAGGTCAGAGCGAGCACCTTCTGCTTGTACATGTTTTAAAGTTTCTGCTAATATGACAGTTAACAGCAACTAGAGAGCTCGCACTATATTCCTTGACTGGCAGTACAGCTGTTTCGCTGCATGCTGCTCTTTTCAAAAAGCCAACCGAAAAAGCAGCACAGCACGCATCACGTTTTCAAACATGAAAAACGCGTTCTGTCTGATCAGCAACTAAGCAGCAAGTACTGTACATATGATGCCTTTTTAAGCATTTTATTTTGCGTGTATTTTTGTGTTACATTACATTAGCGCCATTTAATAAAGTTTTGAGAAATGACAAAGATATAAGTGACATGTTCAGAACAGTTTACCTTCACGCAAATAAGCAGTGATGCAACATCTAATAAGAGTGAAAACAGCAAAACTCATATGAACTGTCATCTAATGCAGCTTAGCAACTTTGTGACTTAGTGCGAGCGGCCCTCCAATGTCTAGCAATTTTTAGTAAACCATTGCTAACAGAGTAAGCGTGTTTTGTTTATGCTCATTAAGCTGGTGATTTTGAACAGCCCGCTATATAGCAGAGCTGGCGAGAGCCCCCACAGCAGAGAAAGCTCAATATTGGCAAATGAGTTAAGACACAAACCTTCATTATAAATAAATGTACAACTACACTCAGGTATAAATGAAAACAATTCAAAGCCATTGTCCGTTAATTAAGACATGACGAGCGAACTCATGCTTCGATTGGATTAATTTATTAAACAGCAAGTAATTTACTTTGCAAGAACTGAAAGGCCCTGACTACATTAATTATTTCAGACGTTCAAGCTGCATCTCTAACCTGTTTTATGAAAAGCACAATTTGAGAAGCATACCCATTAGTATATGCGGTAGTCCATTCGAAACAGTGACTGTGCAAACCTAGCCATTGTTCAAAAGTGCTGTTGAACTACAGTATCTGAAGTGGGAGGTTACTATGAAGTGAACCTCAGTGACATTATTACCTTGTTGTTCATAAAGGCCTTGAGACACTGAATGACTTTGTGCTGATTCTTCTTGTCCAACTTTTCTTGGCTGAGGAAAAATGATAAAAATGAATGAGTAAAGAGAGCAGGCTAGTTAACACCTAAAACGTGTTTATGCTTAAGAAATATGGATGATGCCTCACTGTTTTTTGAGCACAAGCCTCTCCAGTGTATCTAGCAGGAGGCCCAGTCCCTCGTGGCCAAAACTCTGCACCCAGCTGTAAAATGACAAAGAATAAACAAATGAATTAAAGTACACGTAATGACAAACATCTTGTGTTAGCGTGTATGCGAAAGAGGGTGCCCAACAATGTTCCAGGTAGATATTAGATATTATCCTCATGTTAAGTATGGTTTAAATGTCCAAAATACTTTTTGAGCTACAGTACTGCATGTACTGTACCTGCTGTTGCTCACACCATTAGCTCTCTCTATAGAATCAGAACATCTAAATCCCCTACCCCATGTTACCAAACTAAACCACTATGCACACCATACCAGGACAAAAAACATGCAAGAGTCAATAATGCTTATCAGAGTTGTGTTTGTCAGGGCCCATTTAACGTCAGTAGTTTCCATCTTCTCCAACAGATTAAGGTCTCCCCTTGGAGCTAGAAGTGAAAGGCATTGCTAATGGAGCAAAGATGTTTATTTTAATTCCATTCAGACACAATCTGCCGCTCTACATCTCCATTGATTTGGCCTCTATTGTCTGCGGGAATTGCCAATAAGCAGGAAATTTAACTCTCCAATAACGGGAGGGGAAGTGTGTCGAGCGAGGCATTGATTAATAATGAGGGAATTCAATAAGCATAAACAAACCGATTAACCCATTGTGTGTAATAAAGCAGGTTGCAGAGTTCATTCAATTACAAATCACAGTCTTTAATAGATGTTTCTGCAAACATATGCTTAAGATAAAAAAAGAAACCCACTATAATCGTAAGGGGAAAAAAACAGTTCTGAACTTTTGTTAACTTTAAGACTGACATTGTTTTTATCATATTTATAAAGAGGGATGACTGAGGCATTTTGTAATGTCTTTAATGTTTATCCACAGCAAGTAAATTGCTTCTGCCACTTTGAGCTACATTTCAGGTTTTAATGTATGCATCTATCTGTCTGCAAATGAATAAATATATAAATATTCAAAAAAGCTACTCACTGAAAGGAGTCAAGCCTGACTCTTTCACAAAACAAGATAAAAATGAATGCATTCACACTGAAAAAAAATGGAATTTCACCAAGCTATAATTCTGTGTACTCAAGTCCACATGAGTTGAATTGGCAGTTAAGCCCACCTGCCAAAAGTCACGCAGGTGAGAAAACAGGAAAACCTAATCTGTCTTTCTCTGTGATCACATGCTATATACTACACTAGCTAAAAAAAAAACTATCAGAGCTATGAACTGTTGAACATGTCAGTCGTGGTGGGCCGTGAAGAGTGTGGTGTCCCCGAACTGTGTGAAATTGCCTCAGTGTAAGTGTAGAAGAGCGGCGAGCATCAATAGGCAATTTTCAGAGAGACTGTGTCAAGAGGCGTGGGTGTGCTTCCAAGGCTATATTACAACAGAAATTGACCACAACCCGGAAACTGGAAACTAAGGAGGACTGAAGAAGAGAGAAGAGTGAGAGAAAAGAAAGATAATGGTGTTTAAAGGGAAACGGAGAGCTACACAGAAATGTTTTTTTTGTCCTTCAAGACTTGATGAGACCCAACGGATGTGCTCTCACAGCTGAGCTGAGGCACGACTGATATTGCTCCACTGAAATAGCTTTCTCTACAACCTAAAAGTTTGTGTCAAAGTGACTCAAGTCCTCACGCCAGTTCCATCACAAAATAAAAGGTAAAACAGTATTTTAGTAGTGCAAGAAACATAAGATCGTGTTGTTCATGATACAGGAGCACATTGTGAGCTTGAGACTAAAATCTGTGAAAAAAAGTGTTGGAGAGCGATACAATACTAGGTGATATTCAGGATTTTAAGCAACACTGATACATGCTGTTCAGTAGACATACTATCAACATGGTTTTAGCACCAACACACTAACAGAAGATCAAAAAAGCTTGAATTAGAGCTTAACTAATGTACACACATATACAGGTCTAGGGCTGCAACTAACGATTATTTTGATAATTGATTAGTTGGACAATTATTATTATTATTATTCGATTAATCGGATAAAATGTAATTACATATTTTGCTTATAATAAGTAAATCAGATATGGGAAAAGTATACACAACTGAACTCATTAGCCTTCTCCCAAAATGTTGGGAATGTGCTCTCCATGATTATGATTGGTTGAATGGTAAGGTTGAATCTAAAGAGTACGACAACCCACGTGGGAGGGGTTGCGCTGCCAGGTGAGTCTCAAAAACACACACACACATCCAAGCCGATTCACACGTGAGTGACGATTTGCACATTCACATAACACGATAAACGTGTACATTTTAAACTTTCGAAATATTTGCGCACAGTCGTATGTTTGCGAAACGTACTTTATGAGAAAATAGTTTTGTTTTACGCATGTGAATTGCTTTTTGTAAATGTATATGTATACTTTGTGCACGTAAATTAGGTTTTGTTCATGTGAAACAGTTTACGCATGTGTGTATCTTGTTTTACGCGTGAATAATTAATGAGACTAAAATCGCTCCATATTGTAATAATGCGCTCGCGACATTTGTCATTATAATAACGCCATACACGTGTGACTTTCAAACTGTGCACCTCGTGCAGCACGGAGAGACACGTGTGACTTTAAAACTGCGCATCTCGCACTGCACAAAGAGACGCATCCACGGAGAACCACGTCTGACATTTAAAACTGTGCAGCTCATGCATCACACATCTAAAACGGTAATTTTAAAAGGGAAGACAACGCGCTTGATTTGTAACTGCGCAGCTCGCAAGTGACGTCACAAACCAACTAATCGATAATGAAATTCATTGACAACGAATTTCATTATCGATTATTATCGATTTTATCGATTAGTTGTTGCAGCCCTATACAGGTCCATGCGAATTTAATAGATTTTCATAAACTGCAATAATGTCACACACACAGTTTTCCCCTAAATGCAAATGCACTGTACGAGGACCAAAACACTAAAACGTCCTGCAGATGTTAACATGATGGGAAGCAAGCCATAGCTGAAACCCTGGGCCGTAGGAAGCAACAATGTGAGACCTGAGACCAATACTACTGTATGAACCACTATGGCCTACATTCACTGTAGATCTTCATACTTCACTTGCCTTTATTCCCGTACACCCCCTTTTTTATTTTGTTCTCTTCACAAACTTCTCTTTGGTGTAGCCACTCCAAAGGGATCGTAATGATTTCCAGTACATGGGGTCTCTTGGGTGTACAGCAGACAGAATAAGGCTCTCTGAACATATTTAACTTGTAGTCGTAGAGAGGCGTGAAAGGAAGATGAAATCCCGGCCAGTCTTTTAGGTATTGCGGCTGATTGCAATGGGAGTTGAGGGCTCAGGCCCCCTAAGAGACGGTTAATCACATCTCACCACAGAGGTAAATGTACCACAGTAACAATAATCAGCAGAAAGCAGAGTAATATGTGGCTGCATACAAAAAAGTCATCGTTTCTTTCATTTCACAGCTATTCCCCTGTTCCTATTGATCAGAGAATCTGCCATTGGCCTGGAATGAGGCTTCCCACTGGGGGGAGAGGAGAAGGAAACAAATGATCATGATAAAGAGAGAGAGAGAGAGAGAGAGAGAGAGAGAGAGAGAGAGAGAGAGCAGGAGGTGAGGAGAAGGAAGGAGGATGGAGTTGATAAGAGAGCGACAGAGCAAAGGTGAAAGATGAGAAAACGGAACAGAAAAAGTAGAGAGTTATGAAGAAAATCAAAGCTGGATTACAGAGACTGCAAGGAGCTGAAGAGATCGTGCAGAAGGTACGAGGGCGACGCAGAGAAAGAGCGAGTGGAAGAAAGACTGAAAAAATAGAGAGCAAGAGGTAGTGTAATGTCTAGTCCCATAAAAATGCAGCCCTCGTCCAATTCTAATCAACAAGCCGCATGCCTCCAAGCATCCACTAATCAAATCCTAGCATGTATGCCTGTGTGAATTTTCAAGGTGAAGCAAAAGGGGGGCTCACCCTGAATTGAATTTGTCAAATCGGAGTGGAGTGCACAAAACAGAGACGGGGAGTGCAGAAGTCCATCAACAAAATTCATTCGCTGATGGTATTCGAGCTCATGTCTAAATCAAAATGACGACAATGATGATGGTTATTATGGATAAAATGAACTGTTAGTTTAGGGGAATATAAAACGCCACGGACGTGTCACAACATTTAAATGAGACGTAAATTAAACACCAAATCGGTTTCGGCCTGAAATGTGCACTTAGACGCAGCATCTCCAGCAAGCAGAATTCATCACATTCGTGCGGTGGTTTGTTCTTTTTATGGACAGAATGGAATTAGACACGTGTCTGTAATTGAAAAATCAGGATGGAGGGATTGTCAACCGGAGCAAATTCCTGGCAAAATGGCACAATCATGGTCTTTCTCAGGAATGTGGAAATGGAGATGCGCAATGAAATGCAAACAGGATGAGAGGAAGAACAACAAAGATGAGCGGAATTGTGGACAATTCAAAACAAAAACAGAGAGAGAGAGAAGAGACAGAAATAAGAGGCCCAAAAGACATGAGTGATACTGTATGCAACAAAATTCTAAATAGCGCATTATGTTTAAAATGAAAGACTAAGGGTACGATCACACAGAACACGCTTTTCATGTTCGAAAACGCAAGTCGCGCCGTGATGCTCTTTTGGTGACTCTTTGAAAAGAGCAGCGCGCAGCGTTTTTTGTATGTTGCTAGGTAACCCGAAACAGCCACAACAAGTTTCTCCTCCATGTCTCCAGGCGTTCCGAGCATCTGTAAACTTCCGTTGCCACAAGGGAAGCCCTGCCTCTCCACTCATTCGATTAGATAATGGAAAAAGACGCGTTCTGTCTGATCAGGCCCTTAAGGGGTTGTGTCCACCAAGGCGCATTTAAGCAGCTGAAAACGGCAGGAGCTCGGCTGAAAACGCCTGCTGCAGGCGCAGCGTTCTGCCCAAAGTTGAGCATTTTTCAACTCTGGGCACCCGGTCGAACGCTAGCGCTGATCGTGGGAAAAACGCATAGCACCAGCACTGAGCGCGGAAAAAAAACGTCAACTGATGGCTTTTTTTAAAAGCGCGGTGTTACCGTTGAAAACAATTGAAAAAACACGCAGGCGTATATGCCTAGGTGGACACACGGCTTAAGGGGCTCGCACACCGGACGCGGAAGCGCCGAGCAGCGTAGCGCCATTGTTTGTAAAAATGAACATTGTTTTCTATGAGTGTACACACACCGGCACCGCCATTCGGCGCCTGGTGGCGGCGCTCTACTACAACTCAGGACGCTGTTCTGAGTCCTGCAGCGCCACTCGCATAATATTAGGGCTGCAACAACTAATCGATAAAATCGATAATGAAATTGGTTGTCAACGAATTTCATTATCGATTAGTTGGTCTGTGACGTCACTTGCGAGCTGCGCAGTTATAAATCAAGCGCGTCTTCTTCCCTTTTAAAATGACCGTTTTAGATGTGTCTCTCCGTGCAGCATGAGCTGCGCAGTTTTAAATGCAGACGTGATTCTCCGTGGATGCATCTCTTCGTGCAGCGCGAGATGCGCAGTTTGAAAGTCACACGTGTCACTCCGTGCAGCGCGAGGTACGCCGTTTTAAAGTCAGACGTGTCTCTCCGTGGATGCGTCTCTCCGTGCGGAACATGTTGCGCAGTTTTAAAGTCACACATGTCTCTCGGTGCATGCGTCTCTCCGTGCAGCGCGAGGTGCGCAGTTTTAAAGTCACACGTGTCTCTCCGTGCAGCTCGAGGTGCGCAGTTTTAAAGTCACACTTGTCTCTCCGTGCAGCGCGAGGTGCGCAGTTTTAAAGTCACACGTGTCTCTCCGTGCAGCGCGAGGTACGCAGTTTTAAAGTCAGACGTGTCTCTTCGTGCAGCACATGTTGCGCAGTTTTAAAATCAGACGTGTCTCTTGGTGCGTGCGTCTCTCCGTGCAGCGCGAGGTACGCAGTTTTAAAGTCAGACGTGTCTCTCCGTGGATGCGTCTCTCCGTGCGGCACATGTTGCGCAGTTTTAAAATCACACATGTCTCAAGGTGCATGCGTCTCTCTGTGCAGCGCGAGGTGCGCAGTTTTAAAGTCACACGTGTCTCTCTGCTGCGCGAGGTGCGCAGTTTTAAAGTCACACGTGTCTCTCCGTGCAGGGCGAGGTGCGCAGTTTTAAAGTCACACGTGTCTCTCCATGCAGCACATGTTGCGCAGTTTTAAAGTCAGACGTGTCTCTCCGTGCGTGTGTCTCTCCGTGCATTTTAAGTCTAAAGGGGGGAGGTGTTTTAAATGACAAAATTAAAGATTATATTAGTAAAACCCAATTTGTGGCATTTGCACTTTGCAAAGTACATAATAGGCTAAATACCCTGATTTGGTCGTTTATTTAGTTCAGAGGTGGGTAACGAAGTACATTTACTTGAGAACTGTACTTAAGTACACTTTTTGAGTATTTGTACTTAAGTATTACTTTTTCTGTTTACTGTACTTCACTACATTTGAATGACAAATATCTCACTTTTCATGGCACAAAAAAATGATTTCCTTGGCCGACCCTCCCCTCGCTCCCACATTTGGGAGAGACTATTGTCAGTTGCTTCTAAAATGACACACATGAATCAACTCACCAGGTGTGTTAATTATGGAGACATTCACAACATTTTGGGAGAAGGCTAATGAGTTCAGTTGTGTATACTTTTCCCATATCTGATTTACTTATTATAAGCAAAAGATGCAATTACATTTTTATCAGATTAATCGAAAAAAAAAATCGTCAAACTAATCGACTATCAAAATAATCGTTAGTTGCAGACATAATATAACATTAAATTAGATGTTATTTGACTGAAATCATCTTTAATGTACACACCGACTTCCCCATAAACTGCTAGATGCATTTAACGGTTTGGGAATAACGGAAAAACAGCACATTAATACAGAAAACCTCTATTCTACCACGTTAATAACAGTTGTCCTAGACATGACGCTGCACGGCTCGGCGCTTCCGCATCCGGTGTGCGACCCCCTTAAGTGGCCGATCACACAGAACGCATTTTTCATGTTCTGCTTTTTCGGTTGGCTTTTTGAAAAGAGCAGCATGCAGCGTTTATGTTGCTAGGCAACAACCGAAACAGCTGTACTGTCAGTCAAGGAATCTTCGGTTGTTAAGTGGTGACGTAAGGAATACCATTTCCGTGTCCAAGCATCTATTCATTTCAAGCGGGGCTACAGCTTAAACAGCTGTTAATGATCACTGTTTACTCACATATCATATTTAAGCAGAGCATTTATTAATTCACAGTATACACTACAGTCTCCAGGCTTACGGAATCTCCAACGTCAATATTTGAATAAATGATGAAAAATGAATCACTGACTGGCCATGTGAGATTTCGTTACGAAGATAAAGGTTAGGATCACGGTTTTCCAATAGTTTTACAGCTCACCATGAGCGCCTATTAACATTTTTTGTTGTTTGCCTATAGCATCTTATTGAGCGTTTGGACCCGGAAACAATATATGACCTTCCATATATGGTGGTGCGTGACATCAGACTAAACCAAATAGCGCGAGCTCTCTAGTTGCTGTTAACTGTCATATTAGCAGAAACTTTATGGGAGGGCCCAACACTGACAAGCTAATGAATGAAGCTATAACGTCAAAGGAAAAAATGTTCCCGTTTTCTCCCCGTTTCCTGGAAGCATGGGGCACAGGCATGTGGATGATACCGTGTGGGCCAAACTTTGGGTCCTGACAAGAGCATTGAAAATCATATCCTTGAAATGCATAACTTACACGTTAGAAGCCACATTCTCCCATCATCAGCAGGTAAATGTCAGAGCAGAGGAGAGGAATAACCAGTCAAAGCATGGCAGAAATTATTCCATCTAAAAAAGCAAAGGTGGCTCCCATCAAACCAACAGGATACCAATTCCTGTCAACATGGTACGACAGAGAGAGGCTCAGTTAGTGCTAGAATGAGGAAGAGAAAAAGCGACATTAGACTTGCCATCCTCCCACATGCACACTCGCATTCTCACACATTGTTAGTGGCAGGGAATTAACCAAAAATCTTTCAACAAAACTGTTAACAGCATCACAAGTGAAATCTCATCACTAAGAATGTGTAAGAATGAGCATCAAAGTTTGGCCTTCTTACTAGAATCGTTTCCCTTTTTCCTTCTTCCTGCTCACAAATCAGGGATCCGCCTGATATGTTCAGCCCAAGTAAGGCAATCATTACCAGGCCTTTATGTATCAGTATGCCTGGCATCAAACAACCTCTCCCTTCTCTCCTCCGTTCTTCTTTCCCCCTACCCCCTCCCACGAAGAAGTGTTCGATTACAAAAGGGAACATCTGGAGATAGACGCTCATGTCTGAATAACAATATTCATCAATCTCTCAAGTGGTGGCAGAGACTGTGGTCTTAAACAAAAGGCAGAACACTTTACCACCGCAGGAGGCTCCAATCAAGAGAGGCAGCGTTGAGAGCAATGTCCCACTGCTCATAATCACATAAAGTGGCATATTCGTTCTGGGAAAAACACGTTGAAAATAAGCATGAGATGGGTCGCTCGTTTTTAGTTTCCCCTTTTTCAATGCCTCTTTTCTCTCAGCTCTGTTTCTTGCTCCTTTATCTTCTCTCTGCTCTTTTGTTTCTTTCAAAGTTTCTTTTATACAAAGTAAAGGTCAGGTCCCAATATGCCAGTAGCTTGTTTGACTGATTAACTTAACTGATTTTTAAAGACAAGGCCTGTTAAAGAGAGACAGAAATAATAAAGCAAAATTAAAAACCCATTTTTCAGTACAAATCCACCATTTCGGGCATAAACTTCTCCGTTATAGCACTTCCATGCCCCTTAATATTCCTCAATTGTTCGTGCTAGAGGTGGGCGGAATGGCCAAAAATCTATTTCACGGAATGAGTAATTTTATTTCACGGTAACGATATATTTCATGAAACAATCTCCCATTATAATTCTATATTTTATACCTCATTTTTCTTAGATTGATTTAACTAATTTATTTATTACAGTTCATTTAAATGCTCACCATAGTTAAAATGTAGGCAAGTTATGAAAATGTACTAAAGATATCAAATTAAGTTCTGATAATCAGATGTATTATTTATTCATATTTATCTTCTGGCTATATCATACAGTATATAGTAGGAAGATAGACAACATATATAACAATAAAGTATGGATATGCACAAACAATGAGAGTACAGTATATGACTAGTGTTATAAACTGGTGTTCATGGGGTCTGTACTGTGGGTCTTTATCGCTCTTCACTCTCTATTAGATGAGCAATTTTAGTGTGTTGCGACTCTCTGTCTTTGGGGTTGTTTATTCTCGGGCTTGTTTTTGCACTGCGAGTCTCTGGTGACTCCTCACGCGTCTCCCAAAACTGGAGGTAGAAGCGCGTCGCATCAAAGCGATCACGCGCTCGCGAGCATCATCGCGCATTTCAACCTTGGCTCGCCTGAAGTTAAACTTTATAAAACTATTAACAGCTTTTCAAAACAACCTGACTTCTGAAATACGTGTTGAGAATGAGCTTTTTTAAATGCTGGCGCAGATCGCTGCACGAGCACTGCGGGTGAGAGAGCGCGCGCCGGACTGGAGCGGATTCGCTAAACTACAGACTGAAAGAAGGTCAAAAGAATGTTTGATACGTTCATTTGTTACGGGTGGATTAATTCATTCGTTTTTTTCAGAATAGCACCTAATTTGCAGAGTGCCGAGTTAACCACACCTACTTATTTGCATTCCGTGGAATACGCCCTTTTCACATGACGTCACGCATCTTCCGTTCTGCCGCGAAGCAGTGTATCATTACTTCTGCTAGCACTCCAGTTCATAAGGTGGCGGTAATGCACCTATAAGCTGATTTGTCAACCGCCAGTAAAACTCAAGAAGAAGAAGAAGTTACTTCCGCTAGCGCCTCAGAATAGAGTTTACCAAGTGGCTTGCACATCTGCCACAAATACGTCTAGATGATGTACAACGTCTTGCAGACAAATTTTCGCTAACGACAAGATCAAAGCTAGAGAAAGGACACAAATTCTTCGTTGAACAGTACCTGTTTGATTATGAAGGTAAGTGTTTTGTTTTCTTTTTGTGTTAGCGAATGTGCTAGGATAAGTACTTGAATACGTGTTCTGTCAGTTTTTTTTCTCACTGTTGTTAAATTCCAGCGCGACGGCAAAACGGAAGTTCTTCTTCTTCTTCTTTTTCTTGTTTGTTGCAAGACGGATGCTATGATACAAAGTACACTGCTTTGCAAAAAGGCGGAAGTTAAGTGACGTCATTGTGAAAAGGGCGTATACACGGAAAAGAAAAATCTCTTACGGTTGACATTTTATTCCACGGTAATGGAATATTCCGTCATTCCACCCAGCCCTAGTTCGTGCTATATTTTCATTTACGGGACTCAGGCTTTGCAAGATCACTCAGAAGAAAGCAGCTGGCCCCCTAGGAAGGCTCTAATGCAGAGGACTGGTGCACACAAGACACAAAAAAAGGAAAACCAGAAAGCGTGCTCGATGCAAAAATGTGAGAGTTTAAATCTCGGACTGTTTGCTTAGATCCGGGAAGCAACCCTTCATGTTCATTAGCAGCCAATAGCACCCTCCTACACCCTTAACCCAGGAGCCTCTTCAAACACTTGCTATCACTCTCTTTTCTGTTCCTATCTTTCACACGTTCATGTCTTTTTGAAGACATTATAGAAATCAATTAAAATATCTGATGCAAACCTAAAGCAATGTTACCGCATTAAAACTGACCTTTCAAATCACTGCAAAATGCAGGACACCTGTACACAGACATTGCATAAATATAACAGTGTTGAGTACATGAAGAACAGAAGTTACCAAGTGCTAAACAATAAGTCCCAGAGTAATTTATGTTTTTGAAGGGAATACACGTCAGTCTTGCTGAACAAAATGTCGCGGGAGTAACACATGGGCGATCACCCACTTGTTTGAGCGATAAGCAACGTAAGAGAGGAGCGGGTAGTCTCTCTCTCTGTCTCTCTCTCTCTCTGTCTCTCTCTCTCTCTGTCTCTCTCTCTCTCTCTCTCTCTCTCTCTCTCTCTCTCTCTCTCTCTCTCTCTCTCTCTCTCCTCTCTCTCTCTCTCTCTCTCTCTCTCTCTCTCTCTCTCTCTCTCTCTCTCTCTCTCTCTCTCTCTCTCTCTCATAGCTGAGCATTAAAACACAGGAAAACAAATTCATCATCCCACTCCCAGGAAACAAAAACAGTCATAAATCACAGAGAAAAATGAGGCGTCTTATCTGGCTAACTTCACGGGTAAGGTAGCTTGACTTCCCTTCTCCCTCTGGAGTCTCTACCCCAAGGCTGCGTTACCCACGTTAACGTTACGCTGGGTCGGCAGCAGTGAGCGAAAATAAAACATTAACTCCAAAGTCCTGCAGCGCCCCCAGGTCTTCGTCTCGGCCTATTTTCCCATACCCTCCACAAGGGAGAGAGTCTCCGCTGCTCAGAGGAGACATCAAAACCTAGATAGTGAAGTAGGTGGAAATGATAAGCAGGAATATATTTATACACATACTGTATGTGTGCATGATTTATTATTGTCAATTCACAGCCAAAGAGAATAAAGGTAATGTCAATAGCTTACAGAGACTGGAATAATGGTCTTTGCTCACCAATGGGCAAATAAAAATTTAATTACATCTTTTGCTTATAATAAGTAAATCAGATATGGGAAAAGTATACACAACTGAACTCATTAGCCTTCTCCCAAAATGTTGGGAATGTCTCCATAATTAACACACCTGGTGAGTTGATTCAGGTGTGTCATATTAGAAGCAACTGACAATAGTCTCTCCCAAATGTGGGAGCGAGGGGAGGGTCGGCCAAGGAAATATATTTTTTGTGCCATGAAAAGTGAGATATTTGTCATTCAAATGTAGTGAAGTACAGTAAAAAGTCAACAGAAAAAGTAATACTTAAGTACACTTTTTGAGTATTTGTACTTAAGTACAGTACTCAAGTAAATGTATTTCGTTACCCACCTCTGAACTAAATAAACCACCAAATCAGGGTATTTAGCCTATTATGTACTTTGCAAAGTGCAAACGGCACAAATTGGGTTTTACTAATATAATCTTTAATTTTGTCATTTAAAACACCTCTCCCCTTTAAACTTTAAAACTGCGCAGCTTGAAGAGATGCATGCAAAACATGTCTGACTTTAAAACTGCGCACCTCGCGCTGCACGGAGAGACGCATGCACCGAGAGACACGTCTGACTTTAAAACTGCGCAACATGTGCTGCACGGAGAGACACACCAGACTTTAAAACTGCGCACCTCGCGCTGCACGGAGAGACGCATGCACCGAGAGACACGTCTGACTTTAAAACAGCACAACTTGTGCCGCACGGAGAAACGCATCCACGGAGAGACACGTGTGACTTTAAAACAGCACAACTTGTGCCCCACGGAGAGACACGTGTGACTTTTAAACTGCGCATCTCCGGCTGCACGGAGAGACAAGCGTGACTTTAAAACTGCGCAGCACGGAGAGACACGTGTGACTTTTAAACTGCGCATCTCGCGCTGCACGAAGAGACACATCCACGGAGAACCACATCTGACTTTAAAACTGCGCACCTCGCGCTGCATGAAGAGACGCATCCACGGAGAGACACGTCTGACTTTAAAACTGCGCAGCTCATGCTACACGGAGAGACGCATCTAAAACGGTAATTTTAAAAGGGAAGAAGATGCGCTTGATTCATAACTGCGCAGCTCGCAAGTGACGTCACAGACCAACTAATTCGTTGACAATGAATTTCATTATCGATTATTATCGATTTTATCGATTAGTTGTTGCAGCCCTACTATTGTATGAAATGAAGTTGTAATATCTTAGCTGGTGTTTAAAGAGTAAAATGGTAAAAAAGAAGAATTTGCTATCCAAGCTCCAAGAAGAAGCATTTCTGAATCAGCTAACAGTCATGTCTCCATTAGAGAATTAAACCTCAAGGCTTGATGTGTCTGCACTGTGGATATAACGCTGATATCGGGTATAAAAAGCCTTTTGAAACAGCCTGCCCCATCAGGTAATACCAGTCTAGAAATTAAATGGAGTAATAGATAAAAGAGTGCAGCTTCATTGGAGCATGTAAAAGGGAGGAAATTAACTACCAAGAGGTATAAGCAGACCATAATATCTATATCATTCTCCCTCCATTTTCTCAACCACTGCTCTACACAATTCAGTCTCTCTCTTGTTCTCATTCTCTGTGCCCTTGTTTTGACTGTACATGAATACATTAATCTACATGACCTATATTTGTTTCTCTATGTGTGGTGAGAAGGTTCCATTTCAGGGGTTTCTACTTCCAGGTATATGATATCCACCACAGACACTACTGTAACACACACAAAGACAAACAATTACAAAACAATGAAAAACCAAACCAAATTTGGGGTGAAATTTTGTAAATTTGTACAAGTTAGGGATGCACAGATATGTACATTTTGTCTGATAACCGATAATTATTTTACATCGGAAGCCGATAACCGATATATTGGCCGATACACAGTATCTAAATATTAATATAAAATTCTCTAAGACTGAAACAAAAGGCAAAAAGTGGACAACTGCCTTTACTTCACTGCAGAAAACAAGGCAGGGCTCTAGAGTGCGACCTAATTTCTCAATGGTGCGACTAAAAAAAATCTGAGGTCGCACCGGTGCGACCAGCCGTTCGAGGGGAAAAAAGTATCCGCGAAAGTCTCCCTGTGGTTCAACAACAGACACATTAGGCCCCTATCGTGGTCTAAACCAGTGGTTCTCAAACTGGTGACCGTGGCCCCCTGGGGGTCCCCAAGATGGAGGGGGGTCACAGATTTTGTGGCATTTTATGAAATATAGAAATTTATCATAGATTTTATGCAATCAAACATCAGAAAAATGACACCACCAACCAAAAGAATTGAGGTTCCAGCATTGTATAACTGAATGTTTTTGGTTTAATTAAAATTCTAAGTTTAAGATTATACGTCTTTGGGGGCCGCAAAGCGATGCACTTAACACAAAGGGGGCCTTACAACGAAAAAGTTTGAGAACCACTGGTCTAAACCAATCACAGATAGTAAAGGGCGGACCCCCCTCTGATTGGTCATGGTCCAGATATTCCTGTACGTGTGTGTACGTTTGAAAATGCGTGTGCTGCAGTCAGACAGACAGAGGTGAGTAGCCTAGGCCCGTCAGATAACCAGAGTGGATGTAATGACGAGAGAAGATGGAAAAGAATGATTGACAACTTTTTCGTTAAGGCCTGATCCATCTGAAAATCATAACCAATGCTCTGACATGGCAGACTGCGACTAAATAGTCGCATTTTGCGACTACTGTTCCTGTCAGTGCGACAAGTTTTTCTTAATGGTCGCACCGGTGCGACTGCCAAACTGATCAATATATAATTTTTTGCGTATTATAAATTTAATGCGCAGAAATGTTATATTGCGCAAACGGCACATTCAGTCACTCATTTTTGTCTCCCCTCCTTCAACCATTCACTTATCTATCAGTGCCCCCGCCCCAAAGACGTAATTCGCGGGTAAGAGGCAAAGAACCGAAAGAGCAGACGAGAGATGCGCTCAATCTTGCAACTGAAATAAATATGCAGAATACAAGAATTTCCCCTGCTAAGGTACAAAACAGCAGAGATAACGAAATGTGTTGCAAGTATTGTATGCATGTGAAGCTAATGCAGGAAACGTGTTTAAACTTTAAGCACTAAACTATTGTATAAAGCTCTCTAACAATACTGCAAAGCATACAAAACGGTATACATCACGCTAAATACTATTTATTTGTAAGTCGCTATTGATAGAAGCCAAACGTGTATCAATGTAGCTTTCATGAAGAATAATCACTAAAAGCCTTCAGGTCTCGCGGGTTGTTTGATATATGCGCGCGCCCAGAGAGTCAGAGCACAAAATACTAAACGGAGTTCTCTTTCACGCCTTCTTACTCTGAAACGGACATATAAACACAAAATAACGTCAAATTTCCCATATTAACAAGAAACCTTGTAAAGGTATTACAGATATACAGTATATATAATATATATTATAATATATATTATACACTGCGTTCCAAATTATTATGCAAATGATATCTTTCTCTGGTTTTCCTAATTTGTCGATGCAAATGACAGTCAGTATAATTTTCAAGTAATCAACAGTTAGGGTACATTTGGAATTTTATTGAACAAACCTCCCACTGACAACAGTATTTATTTAAAAAATGAAAAACTCAAAATGCACTGTTCCAAATTATTATGCACAACAGAGTTTGAAAACATTTCATAGGTTGTAAAAAACTGAAAATGGTCATTTGTTGAATTTGCAGCATTAGGAGGTCATATTTACTGAAATCAAAAGCTATTTCAATCAAAAACATCCTAACAGGGCAAGTTACATGTTAACATAGGACCCCTTCTTTGATATCACCTTCACAATTCTTGCATCCATTGAACTTGTGAGTTTTTGGATAGTTTCTGATTGAATTTCTTTGCAGGATGTCAGAATAGCCTCCCAGAGCTGCTGTTTTGATGCTAACTGCCTCCCACCATCATAGATCTTTCGCTTGAGGATGCTCCAAAGGTTCTCAATAGGGTTGAGGTCAGGGGAGGATGGTGGCCACACCATGAGTTTCTCTCCTTTTATGCCCATAGCAGCCAATGACACAGAGGTATTCTTTGCAGCATGAGATGGTGCATTGTCATGCATGAAGATGATTTTGCTACGGAAGGCATGGTTCTTCTTTTTGTACCATGGAAGAAAGTGCTCAGTCAGAAACTCTACATACCTTGCAGAGTTCATTTTCACACCTTCAGGGACCCTAAAGGGGCCCACCAGCTGTCTCCCCATGATTCCAGCCCAAAACATGACTCCGCCACCTCCTTGCTGACGTCGCAGCCTTGTTGGGACATGGTGGCCATCCACCAACCATCCACTACTCCATCCATCTGGACCATCCAGGGTTGCACGGCACTCATCAGTAAACAAGACTGTTTGAAAATTAGTCTTCATGTATGTGTGGGCCCACTGCAACCGTTTCTGCTTGTGAGCATTGGTTAGGGGTGGCCGAATAGTAGGTTTATGCACAACTGCAAGCATCTGGAGGATCCTACACCTTGAGGTTTTCGGGACTCCCGAGGCACCAGCAGCTTCAAATACCTGTTTGCTGCTTTGCAATGGCATTTTTGCAGCTGCTCTCTTAATCCGATGAATTTGTCTGGAAGAAACCTTCCTCATTCTGCCTTTATCTGCACGAACCCTTCTGTGCTCTGAATCAGCCACAAATCTCTTCACAGTACGATGATCTCGCTTAAGTTTTCGTGAAATATCTAATGTTTTCATACCTTGTCCAAGACATTGCACTATTTGACGCTTTTCGGCAGCAGACAGATCCTTTTTCTTTCCCATATTGCTTGAAACCTGTGGCCTGCTTAATAATGTGGAACGTCCTTCTTAAGTAGTTTTCCTTTAATTGGGCTCACCTGGCAAACTACTTATCACAGGTGTCTGAGATTGATTTCAGTGATCCAAAGAGCACTGAGACACAATACCATCCATAAGTTTAATTGAACAATATAAAATTAAATGTTTACGACACTTAAATCCAATTTGCATAATAATTTGGAACGCAGTGTATATGTTCATCAAACAACAAAGGACGGGCCCAAAAACGCTCACTGATATTAAAGGAATTGTGTTCTCTTATAGGAGTCGTTCACAACAAATAAAGGAAGAAAGTAGCCTTAAGAAAGATGTGCTTTAAATATTGTAAAGTGTTGAAAGAGAGTTTACATATACACTAAAAATAATTCAATCATAAAAAATTATTTGTATTAATTTCTACTTGATTTATTAATGTATTAAATACATTTTAATTAAGTTTTAGTGATTCTTTTTTCTTACCTCAACCCACGACTCTGGTGCTATCAAATTAAGGGCTGGTGCCACCAATCTCAAGTGTTAGTCTAGACGAGCCCTGCTTTCTTGTAGAATTGTGCTTCAAATAAAGAACTTCATGTTGACCAGATTGTTAGTTAATCATTTACAAGTCAATATTGCCTATATGGACAGCGATTTGAAAAAAAAGTGAACTTGTAAAACTGCGGTGTTAAATGCGATGCGATCAAAAATTTGGGTACACCTAACTTTTGTGCTGGAGCACCTAAGAAAGCCAGCACCAGTGCAACCAGTGAAAAAAGTTAGTCTAGAGCCCTGCAAGGTAACCATTGGTTCTCTTTTCCCTGAAAATCATGTACCAAGCCTACTTTACACTAGTTAACGATTCTTTAACCTTCAAACTTTTCTGGTATATTTTCTATTTAATAAACAAATTATAGATGTTCTTCCAAAGCAACCCAGAAAAATGTTCTTAATAGCCACAAGTCTAACAGGCCTCAAGCCAGAAGGCATTCAGACAGCAGTCTGATTCAAATAATATGCTTTTGTTCCTATCATTTACACATTCATAAATACTGTATCAACATAATTTACCTACATCCACAATGTTTTGCTAATAGCAGTAAGTGAATGATCACAACAGAAAGACAGTACTGTACTGTATTTTAACTGTGAGCAGCGTGCAGCTGAAGAAGTTTAACCAGAGGAAATGATTTGTGATTCATCTATATATATAAAATATATATATAATAAATATAATATATCGGCCTAAATTTTATTATCGATAATTATCGTGCATCCCTAGTATAGGTGTATATATCAGACACTCCACCAGCACACTAGCAGATTACAGACATTATTTCAATACAAGTGTATGAACAGGAGATCACTGGTTTGTGAAGCCTAGAGGGTGATTAAAGGAATGGAAAAATCTAATTAATGTTAATGCAAAATTAGCGTTAATAACCTGAAACAAACCATTGCAAAAATTTAACAAATTACTCAAGATGGCATTATATCAAAGTCTTATTGAGCAAATCATCTTAGACTGAAGCACATTCATACTTGCTTTTGTACTGCTGGCGTGTTTGTATGTTTCCTCCAACATCAGAAGAAAAAACAACAAAGTTATAACTCAAGGTTCCAAGCATCACAACACTAGCAAATTCATATTACAAACTGCTAGCTCAATTTCCTTTTTGTCTCCAAACCAGTGCACACCCATAGATGACATTACTATCTGTCTGCAATCTTAAACATGGGCCATTATTCACAGTTGTCAAGTGGCAGACAGACAAACCTCTATTTTTTTCTTATCCAGTGCCTCCTAACCTCAACATATCCGGATGCATATTTTATTAAGACACTGCAGACATCCTCATAATCCATGTTCAATTAATCTTTGAATAAAAACTTTGAAACGCACCAAAAACATGAACATGAGAGGAAAGAAAAAAAGAGTCTGAGAGACAAGTGACTGACATGAAGGTTTTCTGCAGTAGTGGACATCTTCATGACAGCTGCACAGGGAAAGCAGTGTGTACAAATGAAGGAAAATCAATACGTCCGCACACAAACTAGCCCCAAACTTTTGATTTCTACAGTGTCTCTTTGCTTCAGCCAGTTATTTCCACAGGTGTTTAATATTAAAATCAAAACAATATTTTTATCCTTAGTCAATTATGCACCCATAGACACACTGACGTGACAGAGGTCTCTCCCTCAAAGCGGTAAGTGTAACTTCTCTCTCAGACGCAACACTGGAGGTGAATGAACCAACTGCTTTAGTGTTGCGTTACAGGAGTACAGATGACTGGTGGGCAACAGCAGAAAGCAAGAGGAAGAGTTGTAGCCAGAAACTCAATAATCTGACATTTGAATTGCAGGCAAATAAGACCCTAAACAAGGCTGAAATGACTGGTTTTGAAATTCAGATTGATAGGCCTTTCTGGAGCTGCTCAGAGAACCTCTCCTAGTGCACCCTGGGAAGTCTGTACTTTCCACAGGAAGGCATTTTTTAAAACCAATTTAGCAATCCCTGTACGTAAGAGAACGGAGAAGAGATTTGCATCAGGGTGAGCACACTGAGGGAGAAAAAATCATGGCAAATGAGAAGCTAAATGTAAGCCCGCACTCACCTACAGCCACATTCGATTTTGAGCATTCACATTCAGTAGGCTATTCATAGACTGCCATCCTATTTAAATGCACACAAAATTAGTCTGAATTTTTATAGCATTTCTGCATATAGACAAATCGATCATGGATACTACTTTCACTTGGAAATAAGACTAGAAAGGCAGAGAGCAAAATTGCCAGTGTCGTGAAGAAAAGAAAACCCGGACTATGTAATGAGCTTTGTGCTTTGTCTGAGTAGCTGCACCATACAACATGAAAGAAACTCCTTCCTTCGGACCTGGAAGTCATCATGCTTTAAAAGAGAAGAACAAAACATACCAGCAGTTCTTAAGCAAAACTAGCTGGGGTAAATTAATTGGTGAAAATTGAAAACTAATTAGTCCTTGAATTTATTCAGCATAGCAGGAAGCCGCACATTAGAGCTGAAGATCTTTGCCCGAACCCGACGGCCCCGACAGGTTCGGGCTTAATTTCTATCATTTTACACGGGCTCGGGCCGGCGCGGTAAATGAGCGGTCATGTGATGCGTTCTGATTAGTGTGAGAAAAATGCAAAAATGGATGCTGAGGAGGTGAACCGGAGGCTTGCCTCTGGTGATTACGTTTTGGTTGCACCAGCAACTAAAGCAAAGTCTGAGGTGTGGAAAAGTTTTGACCATGTGCATAATGAGAATAATGATCCAGTGGGATATGTGAGATGTTACGATGTTACAGAGGACTTATTTTATTTCTTTGTTCCAACTTCCAAGTGGCCTATAGCCTACGTCAGTCATTAATAAATTATGTTAAAACATGTATAAATGACTCATTCTTGACAAAAGCTGTGTGCGTGCGCACATTTGAATAGCCTAATGTCGGGCTGTAAACGGGTTCGGGCTTTTAAAAAGCTGTCAATCAAAATGTACTTGTCGGGCTCGGGCTGAATTTTGTCGGGCTCGGGCACTGTCGGGCCTAACTTTTAAGGCCGGATTACAGCTCTACCGCACATACGGTCACTCCACTAACGCACGAGAGGGAAAAAATGTAAAGGAAAAAAATCCCCTAGTGAGATGAGGCTAGAAGACACAAACATGAAGCTGCCTTAATCAGTTAAACTTGGGGCGGTAATTTAAGTTTGGCTCGATCAATAGCGCTGTCTCTGAAACGCAACCTCTTGTCAATGAAACATGAGGTGTGTAGAGATCAACCAAACTGTTGGAATCTAAATAATGAAGGGAATCAAGAAAATTCACAGACCTTGATGTGATCAAAATATAACCTTAATGCAGTGATTGCAAATTCCACCACTTTTAATGAGAACGATCAGGGTCAGCACATTCACCTCGTAGACAAGCAATAACGTTCACCTCATCACATTGTGACAGCACTAATTCTATACCGTCAATGCAAAATATGTGCCACAATACAGTTGTACAATAAGTGGCCTGTTCATTCAGTAGATGGTCTGGTTTCTTCTAGCACAATTTCTAATTTTGCATTACATTTACATTTATTCATTTGCAGACGCTTTTATCCAAAGCGAGTAGGCATTATACACACACACACACACATGCACACACACAAAAGACGAGGGGTTGATGTACAATACTTTTTTATATATGCAACCTCACATGCAAACACACCCATACCCGCATGCCAGCCCCAGGGCTAGAGCAAAAAGCTATGCCTGTGGAGCAAAAAGTTGAGGAAAATGTTTTAAAGCACTAAAAGTGCCAGCGGGGGAGACTAAACAGGCATCAAAATCATCTAGACCAAGACACTTGCAGCTGCATACACTGAACCCAATATACCAATTACTTTGTATTATATTAAAAAACAAACAAACATTAAATCTTTTTTTAAGAAATACAGCACAAACAATATTTGTCCAACAAGTTAGGAGCAGCATCATTTGTTTGCAAAACATACACACACAGCAGGCTACCCATAAAGAGCCGGAGTTAGCCATACAGACACGTTCATGCATACTTATTTATGCATACATAAAAGCACAGGGTGATGCTATAGCATGCTAGGAGATGCTAATGCTTTCACCTGCGCTCTCGTGCTCTGCCTTGCCCTCTCTTCCTCCTACACTCTCATACCAAACTTTGAAGACTTTAAACAGTTCAGCAGTGCAGACCAACTTACTTTCTAACAGTCTCTGGTTTTCTCCCGGGCCCTTGCAAACAGCATAATCTTTACAGCTCACATCCTCACATCTAAATACAGATTCCTTATTTTATTTTTTCTTTTGACTGGACTTTATATTCATTTGTCTAGGATTATCTGCCTCTGTGTATGCCATATTTCATCTTCTCAAGTCTACACACCCCTTTTTCACTCTGTTTAATTAAGATCATTAATCATTTCTGCTTAATAATCTTGCTGCTTCTGATCACACCAACAAATACATCAAACTTGTTAAAAAAAAAAGAAACAATTAATGTGGAAAAGCCATTTGCACCGCTTGATGCAGACTTCAAACTGCAAGACAAAGAATTTGGATTCCAGCACTAGGGACACGTGGAAAAGTGCCAACAGCTTGCAAAGATGGAAAGGAGCCTGTGTCATTAGTAATGAATAGAAGGAATTATCAGCTGAATAAATGGAGAATGCAGAGATATGCTGGCAAAGACACAAGATCCCACTTCATTGTCCAAATCGGGCGCTTTTATTGGCCGTACGCTGTACGTGTCACAAAGCCAAAGCTCAGAAGTTCTCCACTTGGCTCACAGAGTCACTCGCTATTGTGTCTGACACAATAACAAATCTAAAGCCTTAAACCTGAAGGTCAGTTTTAATACAATATCTAAAACCAATTTCCACCTGTTTGTCAGTGCCATTTATCACCTTCATTTAATACAATTATGTGTCCTACACAAACGCTAGAGCTCAGCAGGAAAGGGAAGAGGGCAGGGGTGATACGCAGCGTGTGCGTGGATGGGTTTGGTTCTCAGAAAGGGGTAGCCGAGGGTTGAGGGTGTGAGTCTTCTTTGCAGAGAAGTGGGAATTACTTTGGGCAACAAGGGAACGTGTGAGAGCAGGGGTGAGACAGAGAGAGAAAAGGAAAAACCTGATAATAGATGCAAAAAAAAACTGCACACAAGTCAAAACAAAAGCTGCTAGCCCAAATCAGGAGTGAGAGATTGGCTGACCCCTAGGAGGAGGAGGTGTGGGATCTGCATTCACAAGCAGAAATGGGTCGTGAGGGGCGAGAAAATGGAAAGAAACAACTGATAACCTGAAGAAAAATGAGCAGCACATACAAACATACTTTAGTGAAACAAAGAAAAGGCTGCCTGGATATTATAAAACACCTTGCTAGTACGAATTATCATTTAAAGCATTTTCGTATTTGATGAAACAAGATCTGTGTGTTTCATAACAATAATATTAAAGGAAAAGTTCGCTCAAAAATGAGAATCCTGTCATCATTTACTCACCCTCAACCTGTATACATTTTTTGTGCTGTTAAACACAATAGAAGATATTTTGAAGAATGAAAAAAAATCGTTCAGGGTAACTATTGATCACCAAAGTAGTTTTCTTTGCCTACTATGGTAGTGCACTCGATTTCTGTTGTTTACTAAAATATCTTCCAGATATCTTTGTGTTCAGCAAAACAATTACATGTACACAGCTTTGGAACAAGTTGAGGGTGAGTAAATGACAGAATTTTCCTTTTTGGGTGAACTGTCTCTTTAAGCTAGTCAAATTTAAAATATTAATATTTAAAGTTCAAGCATGTAATTAATGTTGCAGTTGGGTGGTTGGAATGCTTTTTTGAAACATTACAGATTAAGTCATCAAATGATAAGCACTGAGTGGACTCAGGGATGATTTACAGGAATAATGGTTTACCTCTGACCAGTCAATGATGCTCTCTGCCCTTTCTGAAGGAGAGTTTGATGGGGCATGACAAGCCAAATGCTGGGCCTGTGCTGGAGGGAGAAGCATGGGCAGTGTGTCTCTGGAGGGAAACCACTGGCACTGTGAGCTTTGTGGAGAGTCAGAACACAGACTTACTGAGGCAGCAGCACTGCCTTCAGCTGCAACAGCACAGCTTGCATGCTCACTGGAGACAGAACCGATGTTTCCAGCAAGAGCTCTAACCAGTACACTATACATACAGAACTGAAATGCTCTATACAGGGAGTGGAGAAAATGGAATAAAGCCTATGTAATAATGCCATGCTCATACTACAGCAAATTTGGTTTCACACTCTGCAGTTTTGCTATAAATCTTTTTTTTTAAAAAGAGGAGTGAAAGTGCAGAGATGGGATGGCAATTCAAAACAGGCAAAATCATTCCAATCCTGTTTGTCTGCTCCATGTAAATAATAATATCTCACCTTTCTAATAAGTTAAACATGCTCTGTGTCAGCTTTTTGTAGCATCTTTGATACACCACCAACATGTGGAAATAACAAGCAGATCTGATTGGTTCCAGTTCGCCACAGCAAGGTGCTTTGCTCTTTATGTAGCAAATGGCCATCACTTAACCATTACGTTTATTTGACCCAGAATTCTGGCAATCACCTAATCAATATTCAACCTACAAACTCTTAAAATGTAAATAGAACTGTAGTCCATCAAAAGCGTTAAATTAGCATGAGTAACATTATTGTCTTCTAGCTCTCTTACCAAAAGACACAAGACTAGAAATAAAGAAATATACAGTGAAAAAAGAGAGGGAGGAAGAGAAAGAAAATTATGCAAAAATGTTAACAGTACCAAAGAGTGAAAATGCACATTTTAAGTAGAAGAATGGTTCCTGACATTTTGATAAGCCTAAATTGGTTAAAAGGGCCATTCATCAAAAAGCAAATCCAAAGTTTTGAAAGGACCTGAACATTTTTATTATCAGGCCAAGTCATCTGGCTTTTACTCATTAGCAGGTCTGCAGAAAACCCAGCAGGTTTTTAAAAAGTAGGTTTAAAAAACTTTGTTACAGCTTCATTGTTATACATGTTACATGTACTTAGTATAATACTAGTAAATTAGGCATAAACCTTAGGCATAAACTTAACCGTAATGAACAAAATGTACCTATAATGTCTAATTACACTATAAAAAAGGACACCTATAAAGTGTCACCAAGAATTCAAATCCTTTTATTCTTCAGTCTTCAGCACCAAAAGAATATACTACTTTAAGCACAAATTACCACATCTATTCTGTAAAATTCTAGGGTTGAAATGATTCCTCGAGTAATTTGAGTAAAAAAAATGTTTTTCATCAAAGCTTTGTTTAATCCATTTACTACAGTACACACGGAGCACTGCGTTTCCCCACGGACCGTTATTACTGACGCACAGCCCGCTAAACTCTATACATGTTACAGGGCTCTCAAGTCTCACGCATTCACGCGTATGTCTCATGCTGATAAATAAGTGATAGCTTATTGAAATGGTGAACTGCTATTTTACTTAGTTTTAGTCTATTTTGCATTGCATCGAGTCCATAAAAACTAGATGCGGACTAGTGGATGCCGAATCCTCTTATTTACACATGCATCTGTCTGTTCTGCGTGCCTGCGTGAATGAACTGCACAGTTTAACGTGCTACACGCGTGATGCTCATGAATTTGTCTGCGTCTGCGCTGAATGAGGACATGAACTTAATCTCCAGAGTTGCTCTGAGAGTTTATTTCATGAACATTTTATTGTTTGAGTGAAGAAACAGACATACTAAAAAATAAGCGTCTTCTGACAACCTGCCAAAATAAAAGTCCGGTTAACTCTGTATTTTATGTGGACAAATATATTAATATGTAATAGTAACAAAAGAAAAGAAACTAACTAATTTAGATAAACTAAATGCACCATGCATAATCTGTAGTTAGTTGTTTACCTTTGAAATTATTCTTTCTATTTTTATTTATGTTTCTCACTTATACATTTGTATTATATTGCATTTTGAATGTAATATGGCAATGTAATGTATTAAATGGGTTAACTTTTCACAGATTTTAATGTATGCAATTTCAGCAATAAAAAAATATGTTTTCTAAAAAGGAAACAAATTAGTTGTTCATTTTAAGTGACCCGTCTTATTTTCTCTTGTATATTTAGTATAGCTCTTTAAAAAAGAAAAAGTATTTATTATTCGAATACCCGATTAATCGATGGAAAATCAGTAGAATACTCGATTACTAAAATAATCTATAGCTGCAGCCCTATAAAATTCATCAGATTTTTTCCACATTTCAAAAAGAAAACCTAAAAAAGTACAGTGTGAGTGTACCATGTGGCTCTATTCATCAGGGGGAAAAAACATTTCTTTTTTGTAAAAAAAATTTGTACATTTCTTCAATTCTTTGTACATTTTTGCAAAAGTTTGTACATTTTGCACATGTCATGTTTTAAACAAGACAAAAAAATGCATTCTACCTCCCCCACACAAAGTCCTTGCTTATATTCAAAATATATTGGTAGACAACAAATGTTTTTTTGGGGGGGGTTTTGAGTCATTAAAATTCTTCCCAATTCACTGTCACTTGCACATCTTGCACATTTTCACCTGAAACAGAGAGAAAAACTAACAGGCCTTTCAGAGAGCATGGTAGATGGAAAGAGAGAACGGAGAATGAAGCGAAGAGTGTGCCAGTACAAGAAACACGTCTCGCTCTGAAATAACTTGCAGAATTTTATTTTTTATCCTTGGTTCCCGGAGAGTACTGGCAGCCCATTTTATTGGACCCAAGGGAAATTACATGCTTTATATTCCATCTCCCCACACATGTCGGGACAAGAGCACATCTGTCCAGAGTTTTGACACCAGGATAAAAAGAAAGGGAGAGAAAGGAAGGAAGGAAGGGCACAAGATGAAAAAATAGACAAAGCAGAGGACAATATTGTCTATTTGCTACATGTCCCTGTCCTCGTTTGGTTTATCCACTCAATATTTAACCAGTCACAGTCAGTGGAATGCAATGAAGCTTGCTATGTGAGAACAGGTGTCTTTTCCAAAACATTCAGCCTTCCACGTGTTGGGAGGTTGAACTTCTGAACTGGCACAAAGAAGGGAAATAGGAGGGGTGATAATCAATGTCAGTCACAATGGCAGACGCAGATAACAGAAACATCACTCACTCATCCAATCAGATTCCTAGCCTGAGCAGAGGAGAATATATAGAAATAAATGAAGCTCGCTACATGTCCTTGGTGTGCATACCCCGTACACATGCTCCCTCATCGCACGTTCTTCTCCTCGTATAGAGAACAAGGTAGAGAAAAAGTCAGCAAACCACCAGCCAAGCAAAGGACTGCGACAAACACAAAACATTTTTTATTAACAATTACAGACAGACAGAAAACAGACAAACATACACACCACTGCAGAGCTGTGACCATATCAACGTAGTGACAACTTTTGTAAGTGAACTAAAAAGGTAGGTTGTCTCAGCTCACCATACTTGTAATACATGAAGAACATTTATCAAAATGTCATCACCACTCAGCTTAAATTACTATGATTGATGTCTTTTAATCTATCACTAAAAGACATCTCAGGTAACAGGCTACGCTTTGGAGCAAACAATGATAGAATAATTAAAAAGTAGCAAATTTCGCATGGTTTTTATCCTTCGACGAGGCAGCTGAAAGAGTGTGCAAATTCCCAAGAGTGCATCGTCTCATTCCCTTGACATGAAAGACCTAACACATCAGCTAACAAAACCAAACACTGGCACATCTTTGTGAGCACAAGTTAACTGCGCAATTTGACATTGATGAGATGAAAAGCTATTTGTTATCTATCATGTCTTTCCTATTTTTGTGTTTTGTAATCAAAGGCAGGTACACTCTAAAAAAGGACGTGTTTAATAATTAACATGCTGTGTTACGCTTTTTAAAGGGATAGTTCAACCAAAAATGAAAATTCTGTCATTATTTACTCACCCTCAGATTGTTCCAAACCTGTATAATTTCATTGTTCTGCTAAACACAAAGAAAGATATCTGAAAGGATGTCAGTAACCAAACATATCTCATCCCCCATTGACTGCCATAGTACACTGAACAAAATTATAAACGCAACACTTTTGTTTTGGCCCCCATTTTTCATGAGCTGAACTCAAAGATCTAAGACTTTTTCTATGTACACAAAAGGCCTATTTCTCTTAAATATTGTTCACAAATCTGTCTAAATCTGTGTTAGTGAGAACTGTGTTAGTCTCTCACTCCTTTGCCGAGATAATCCATCCACCTCACAGGTGTGGCATATCAAGATGCTGATTAGACAGCATGATTATTGCACACGTTTGCCTTTGGCTGGCCACAATAAAAGGCCACTCTAAAATGTGCAGTTTAACTGTTTTGGGGGGTCCGGGGGTCATAAAACCAGTGTGAAAAAACAATGATGAAATTGTCTTGTAATTGTGCAGTCACATATTTAAACCACTAACATATTTTCATTTTGGGTGAATTATCCACATAATGTAACTCCCAATTACAGATTTTAAGCCTTTAAAAGGGTGCCACTTTCTTTCAAACACAAACATTAGATAATGCATTGATATGTACAAACCAATACAGAAGTTGTAATAATGCAATTTATACAATTTTCAATCACTCTAACAGAAATGTATTCATTATTTACTGTCTAAAAACGGGAAGATTTGATCCATCAATTTGGTGGAACCATTAGTAAGTGTAGAAAACAGAAAAGGAAAGCGCTAACACACGTGGTGGAATAACTTTCATAACTGTGAATTGCAACTTTCAGACGTTCCAACTGGGAATTTCTAAGAGGGACCTGTGGGAATCCTAGTTATAATAAAATGCCATATGTACATTTACATTAGGGAATACCAGCAGCTTTTTTACTCCCGTTTTACTTTTCACTTGAGAACATGGAGGGTAGAAGATCATGGTATTGAGGCTATACGGATCAGTCATGTTTTTGATTTAAATAATTACTCTTCTCATTTCCCCCCACTGCAGGTCCTTTCGACTTGAAATACAGACTAATCTACATTAAATGAGCAGAGCACCACTTCAAAATTCTGCATCTTAGAACCCAGTAAAACCATTATAGCCATTATTTGCTTTAAGAAATTTCTGCAACAAATCATTTCATATTTACTAGAATTTACATTTTTGTTGACAGAATAAAACCCAAAGTATAAGAGAAACCTGTCCTATACAATGATTAAGGCCTGCAGTGTCCTAAGGAAATAAAAAAGCTTTGTGTCATACTGTAGCCAGACAATGCCAAAAAAGAATTAAAAAAAAGATTGAATTGTTTGGAGAAGTTTTTAACCTTGTGCAGGAACAAATGATAAGGCGCCAGGTGTGAGTAATGTTCGGGCCACACTCTACCATGCAAGGTCACCCATTGCTCTCCGATTGTGGATCATTCTGCCTGCGACATTCACGGCCACAAGGAACAGCTGCATGTGCCAGAGTGACGTTCAGGACGCTAATAGAATTCATGACATTTCATGAATTATGCCAATAAAGAATGCAGTGCTGATGAAAACAGTTTAACACAGACGCTGTTTCTCAAGCATGTTCTGTCTCTCCATTCGCCCGCTCTCCTTCATCATCTAAAATGAGGTTTATTTTGGTGTCCACAGTCTTTGAAATTGGACACACTGCTCAGTGCAGTCTGTCAAATTAACTTTAACTGGCTGTAATAACTTTATCTGCACGTACACACTGGCTTCTCTAACCCACTTATCTATTGGATTTTCTGTGATCGGAATTAAGAAAACGTTTCAGATGAAAAGGACACTGGACAAAATGAGTGTCCTAAAACAAGGCACTCAAGGTGCTTGTAAGGTCAATTTGTCTGCAGAAATAGACAACGTCTTGTTGCGAGCTGCAGAGATGATTTTTTTGTTTAGTCATTTATACATAATGGATCCAGAAAATGTATTTTGACAGCATTCTGAAAGATCAATAAAGCACTATAAAACAAGATAACAGAATAATAAAGACAAACATTAGCCAAGGACAAAAGCCTGACATCGGTAGTCACAACACCAAGCGCATAAAATATGCGTTTCCTCTAATAATCAGCCTTCTTTTTTTCCTGTCATTGTACACCTGCAGCATCTAAACTCTGTATGTGAACTGCATTTTAAAAATATAATGCTGTTAAAAAGTGGTCACAAAAAACTTCAGAAATTGTTTATCAACTTCAGCCTCCTGTAGAGGCCTCTGTCATGTTTGCGATACAAATGCAGACGAACAGCAGGTGAGCTCATCCGAACGGCATCAAACAATTAAGAGGTGGGAGGGAAAACCTGGGGCAACACGGCAATCGGTAATACATATTAATGAATGTCAGCATGCAATGCCGCTCCAGCCCCAAATCATAGGGCACGCTGCTGAGTTACATACGATCGGGCAAATGTCAGAGATCAGACCTAGTAGGTGGCCGGGTTGGACAGAACAGTGTTTGTGTATTCAGTTATATATGCTATATGAAACTAGTTTCTAAAGTTTGAGGAAAAAGTAAAATAGTTTAAAGATACCAGGCTGGGATTTGTACGTGGACACTACCTGACTGGATTGCTTGTCAGAGACACTCTGAGCGAGTCCAGGCAGGCAAATAGTCTCTCATCGGTGGCTCCGCCTTTCAGCTCACTTAGAAACTCCTGAGGAGAGATCTGACTGCTGCTCCTCAGACTCCCCTGTAAGAGAGAAAAAGAGATATTAGATGTTAGTGGTTTAATGATGTGGCATCAATTGAAAGAGTTAAACTCAACTGCACAATTACAAGACAATTTCATCATTGTTTTTAAAAACAGGGATCATCTTATTTATGTTAGTTTCTAAGTTCTTCAGTTAGTTTTAAAGGCTATGAATATAGATTGTTGTAAATAATGTTCAGTTATTGCAGAGAGCGATTGTTTCACTTCATCGATATATCGCCAAGAGCCACAGGGATGATTTTGTGTGTTGTCTCTATCTGCTTTGGAAATGGCAACTGTGGACTTGCATTTTGTGAATCATGGTGTCAATTAAAAAAAATATTTCCTGTTCTAAGGGCATAAAATATTCTAGGAACAATGTCCCCTACATCATGGATTGCCTTATAGTGAGAAAATAAATATCATACTTTCATCTCAACTAAACTAACCCCTTAATTGAACAAGCTTGAGGTTTTGTGAAAAAATTGACTCGAATTTAGCTAAATGTAAAATAAAACATTAAATAATAAACAAACAAAACAATACAATACTTGAAAGTAAAAACAATTGAATAATATTGTATAATTTTTATACATTGCATGTAACTATTAAATACCGTTGTCATTCAAACCTGTAAAAACCAATGTATTAATACGTATGTATTAATGTATTACCAATGTATTATAATGTATTAATAAGAAAACACTGTGATTTTTATCTCATTTTTGCACCTGTGAACATGTTTCTCATGTGTTTGTTTTGTGCATCATGATCATGAAAAGACATTTTCCCTCTTCCAATCTGACTTGAGGTTCTTGCAGAAACTGTGTTAATGAGGTGATTAATTATGTGATAAATCTTTCTCATTTTTCGGTATGAGAATGAAACTGAGATTATTCAAATTCATTTGTTTGCCTGTCGCATTCTGACATGCCATCAGGTACACATGCATATACAGAGGTCAGAAGTCTTTCTCTCTGTGCATGTGTAATGCACTACATCCAACACTTTAAGTGTATGATGTGGTCTGCAAGATCAATCTGCATCTTTCAAAAACAGGTCTTTCAGAATAACCACATTTATTTTTGTGTATGTGTATGACAGAGGTATAAACTGCAGTTTCTAGGGTGTTTTTCTGTACACAGGGAAAAGCAGCTCAAACGTATTGAAGACCTCAGGGAAACAGCGTTGGCTGCTTTGAACGCCCAACCAACAGGACCTACACGCGCAAAGGATGAGAGGAATTCAGACTAGAGTCAAAAAGAGAGGAAGGGCAGAGAAAAATCTCTTGGATATTTTTATAGAGACAGGCTTTTCTGGCCTGTAGCATGCTGACACTGACCAACTGCAGAGTGCATACAACTCGCTCAGGTCAAACACAACCTCCGAGTGATGACCTACGTGCCTACACAATTTCACTAGAGTTTAAAAACCATTGCTTTCTATATAAATAAATGAATCAGATTTTTTATCAATACCACATAATCAAGCAAAAAAAGAAAAAAACAAAAATCAGTCCAACAGGATAATTTGGTATACATTTTGAAATATTAGTAATATTCGTAATGACATAATGTCATTTACATTTATCCAGGCGTTCCAATCCTGCACCATCACTGAATAAAAAACACAGTTTAACAGTGAAACCATTCAGTCTGCTGGAAGAAAAGCGCTAATTGTTGAGTTTTCTAGCCAGGACACAAACATTGCCAGCAGGAGTCAGCAGCACCAGACCATTACACCGCAGGATCGGCCCTGCCTATCCTTACCCATGGTGCACAGGGCCTGTGGGCTGCTGCCTTGACCGTCCCCTCCACAGGAGACTGAAGTCTTAATCATCACATACAAGAGGTTCAGCTGTTCCCAACGAAAGACTCCCCACTTATCCCTTGTACGCTTCCCTTATCACCACAGTGACTTCTTTTGGCAACCTCAGGGAGGCAAATACAGGCTTTCTTGCATTGCCCTCCACAAAATGACAGACTACCAAACAGATTGTGGGTGATGTGACTGTTGTTAAAATAAATACAATAATGAGAGTCCAAAGAACTAAAAAATACTTAGGGAAGGAATTGTAAGCATTCTCTGTTTTGTTTCCGTAGAAAGATTTTTTTAAACCTTGTAACTTAGGTCATAAACCCTGTGCTGTACAACACCTTGATAAGAAAAAATACCACAGACCACAAAAGATGCAAGAGGTGGATAAAGGGATGTTCACTTCGACATCAAGTCTACTCTTTCAAATTCATATTATCCAGACAAATCTTGACACATGAATATGGCTTGCAGCAACAACATCTAACAACAAGAGACTCACATTAAGCTGCCAAGTCATGGTTTCAGAGCAGAAGCTCCAATCACCTGGTGGCGTCTTGTGTCACGAATCACAGGAGCAAAGGTAAACATCCTGAAGCATGCCCTGGGTCATGGATCGACCTGTCTGCTTAGCGCTGAGCCCTCCGAGCCTGACAACAGGCCAATTAGATCAACCCTGTGCAAGTTATGACATTAATAAACCATGAAGCCAAGTTTCCTTAGGTAATTGTAGCTATCACTCCCCTCAAGGTAGTGTGTGAATCAGATTCTCATTAGTTACTGTGTCATTTGGAAGACAGTTTCATACAAACTGATTTACAGTACACTAATTAAGGGGACGGTTCCTCTGAAGCAACCAGGGTTAAGTGGTATACCCAAGGGTACAACTCAGGATCAACACCAGTAACTTTGCTGTTCCTAGATCAGTACTGTGACCAAACCTGCAGCCTCCATATTAACAGCCCAATGGGGTACATGCACAAGGAGTGATGACGTCCTTCCACTAAAATCTCTGCCAGCTCTGTAACATCCGGCGCCATAGGGAATAATGGCGTTTCGCTTCAGGATGCACATAGGATTACAATGTGAGTCTAATTATTCAAACACTTCGCCATACATCGACAACCAAAAAGGAGAAGCACTTCAGGCTATACGTTTCAAGGTAATTCAACAAATATGAAAAAAAAGAAAAGTGAACTTTTGCACTTACTAGAGACATGATCAAAGAGGCACTTAACAATGCTCACCCGTAGTGCTGTCGGTTCGCCGAAATGTGCACATTTTCTTACTAAACACTCTTGGTGAAAATCCCCTATTACCTAGCTGGCAACAATTTTAGCAGAACAGAAGTACGTCATCGTCCCATGTGCATGTACTGTATTCTGTAACCACTGAGCAATGGTCTATGCCTAGAATTCCTAACAAATGTTATACTGTACATACCAGCAGAGGGAAATAATTATGTTTTTTATTATGTTTTGTTAATCCTAAAACGTAAATACAGTATTAGTTATCACCATCGCTTCTGCATACATTTGATGCCACGGGTCATCGCTTCGGGTCCAAATGTTCTATCAGATCCCCAAGGCAAGTAACAAACAATACACATTCACAGGGTGCTGTAAAACTACCAAATTATCATGATCCTAATCTTCATCTCCATCCAGAAATTCCAGATGGTCAGAAAGCAATTTATATTGATTTTTAAAATATTGGCGTTGGGGGCGCCGTGAGCCTGGAGACTGGTATACACACCATGAGATTATAGAAGCTTCGCTTAAAAGTGTGATATGAATAACCTGTGCTCTTAAATGGCATGGAACGAGGCTTGGACCTGGAAATAGATTAAAAAAAAAACTGTGCTAGACAATTCTTATTTTTCAGGAGGCATTGGTTTTGCTTGAATAAGACATGCCTCTGAACACATAAAGGGAAAATATGAAAAGTTCTGCTTGAGAAGCAACGGACAGGAATTTCAGAAAACTTTGTTTGACGATTTGTTTGTTCCAATAAAATGACTTGGGCAAAGCTCAACCCGTCGCCTGTTTTTCCTCTCTGTGCTTTGTCCTCTGCAATATTGTCTATAATTACATGCAAGTGGAAAACAGCAGCGCATAAGCAAATGTCAGACATGCTTAGGGAATTGATCATCCATTTAAAGGACAGGTCACCCATGCCTCTAAAATGCCAGACCCTCTCGCATCTAATCAGGGTGGAGAGCAACTAAGGGCATAAAAAAAATCAAAATGTCCCATCAACCTGTTCAGCTTTATGTGGCTGTGATAATTAACACTGTGTTACTGAAGAATGTCACAATGTGTTGGACTTTCAGAGCCAAATAACCAAACCCACGGTGTCTTTCTTATCATTTTCACATACAGTAAGAACAAGCAGGTGAATTGTAAGTTTATCACAATAAAAACCTAGTTCCACAGAATGTAGATTACGACACAGTCTTTAAAAACAACAGTGTGTGTGTGAATTCCAGCTGCGTGCAGCACCGTCTGATTTCACTGCTACGTCCTATGGGAGCTAATTTAATGTATCAGGTGTTGAGCTTTTTGTGGAGCAAATATCTGGGACATGCTACACCTTCCTCGCAGTCATTTTCTTTAATGGTATGTCCCCACAAAACAAAATAAAATCTTACCACATCTCCAATTAATTACAGAAATGAAATTTCTATTAAGCCTTTCTTTTTTAGCATGAATTCTAGTTCTACCCTCAGGAGCAGACGAATAAATTCTAGTGTGTGTGGCAGGTTTAAGCAAGGACACGTCTGGGCGGTCAATCCCTAGGAAATGGCCGCCTGCCCAGGTCTTTTCCTGAGTGTCATTTCTGGGCTACTTTTTCCCCTGGTTCACGTTATGATTCATAATGAGCCAAATCATCATTACCGAAACACAGATACACACTCACTGAATACCGTCCAGAAAAACATACTTTAATGATTATGGACTAATCTTACACCAGAGGGATGGAGACTTTGGCCTCAACACACACATCCCTGGGAAGCAGTTGCTAATTTTTCATTATCCAGAAATGCATTCTCTAATGATTTAATCATAATGCTGAACATGGTCACCCGAATTCAAAGGAATGAAGGTGTAAAACTGTGATTTTGTGAATACAAACCACTACAATGAATCTTAATGCAGAAGGCACACAATTTTTAAAACCTTTACAAGGTTTAGAAGAAGAAAAATGTTGTAGTTTTTAAATTTGATGACATTCAGTTGAAAATAGGAAGTACCATCTACATTTATTTTAAGATTTCTTCTTTTGGCAAACTAGTTGTGCAACATCCTTCTCCTGTACTACACAGGTATCTACCGCACAGTTGTGATTTTAAAATAAAGTGCTTAGCCCCGGGCTTCTCCAGGAGGAACTAGCATATAATATGGTTTTCTCTCTTAAACTGCATCTCAGCACAAACTCAGAAAAATATATACTGTATGCTCCTTTCATCTATGGAGTTTAATATGTGTCTCTTTCAAAATAATCTCCTTGGGTTACTCTGCGCAGTATTAGTCTCCCCAAGGAATTTATAAGGAATATGTTTTAGGAGCCTTAGGAGTAGACTAGCCACTGGGGAGCACTTCAGTTCTGACTCCCAATTACAGACTCCTCAGAGGGAATGGATGTCCACATCCGGATATCAAACACAAAGGGCCACTTTGGTCTGAGAGAAAACAAGATCTAAGAGCTCCGAAGAGAATGTGCGTACGGGGGTCTTTAATGACTGAGAATGTCAGTGTGTTTTTGTACAAAAGTCTTGTGCCAAGATAAAATGTACTCAAGCTCCATTGTCCATTTCCTTGCTCAGCTTCAGCACCCTCTTCCTATTTCTATTCATTCATTCATTCATTCATTCATTCTCCTGTCCTCTGTTCCAATGTATTCATCATATTTTCTGGTGCGAGTGGGAGGTCTGTAAAGTCTAAACAGGGTCTGGCATTATTGAGATGCAAACCACGCAGGAACTTCTCCATTTAGTGCCTTTAGAGATGGCATTAAGGGTAAGAGCGAAAGAAAAGGAGAAATGAAACAGCCCTCTTCATCAACACAAAGGCTAACCTTAATGCATAATGCAAATGAGCACAGGAGAATTGGCTCGGCTCTCTTTTCAGCATTCTGATATAATTAAGAGCTCTGGGGCCTGACTATTTGGGACTCGGAGAGGCCTTCTTTTTTCCTTTTCTTCTTCTCTTTTATTCTCTCTCCTCATCCCACTTTCTAATGTCCTGATCGTGTGTATTAAATCACCATCTTCAAGAGGTACTTATGGCTGCCCCAACAGAGTTAAAGTAGCTTTTATCATGTCAAATCTGAGAATTATTCTGTGATCTATATTCAATTAGACACACTGACTCCTTGTGAATGGAACAACACTCCTATTAGTCTGTAAATTTCCATTTCCAAAATAGAATCAGACACCGCTGACCTTCATTTGTGCAGACAGAGGAAGAAAGAGAGAAACAAAGCAAGAACTCCAACTATTATCTAGCAAAAAGTCCTTTGCTTTTTCAAAGACCAAATAATAATCATAATGACACCGCAAAAAAATAGATCAAGGCTTAACAGTAAACAAAACACTGCATGAAATAAATTTATAAAACAAACTTCAACCTTTCAAATTTAAAATAATTGCACATCGACTCCTTTGATTTAGGAAAAATACAATGCTGTCCTCCAGCTGAGGTGATGGACTACTGGAGGGAGCAGTTTTATTATGAAAAAGGGTTTGATCCCAGTGGAGACTTCAGTCAAACTCTGCAATTGCATGGTGCCAAAAACAGACATTTTGACAAGATACAACCCTTGAAGTCTTTCTCCTGTTTAGTCCTTCACTAACTCTATCAAAGACAATTTTTCAAAACAAAGAAAGATTGCAGAAGCACATCAGTACCCTAGCAACATTTCTCAAGCTGAACAAAATTCAAGCTGTGTGTCACGTTCATGGCGCACAGAGAAGCATGCTAGTAATAAAACACACCAGAACAAACATAGGTCATGAAGTACAACAGGTGACGCAGCATGCAAAATGTGGGTAGAGAGGCATGAAGGAATATCATATAACCTAGGTTTCTTGCTGGTCTTGAGGGGTGTCTTATAAACTTTGATTAATGGATCAAAAATATGAGATATTTACAATCATCTCAAGTTATTTAAATAGAGTTTAACATGGTGACAGCAGCAGGAAGGAAAAGACTACATCGCTTATTGAGTGAACGAAGGGCAGAACAGTTTCTATAGCTCTCCATTGCCATCTAGAGGTGTTACAAAAATAGGAAAATATTGACTTGGACGTCAATGTGAAAAGAAGTTGTAAAACTGAATGGACAAGGTTAGCAGACTGCCGAAACAACTTGTGATTATATCAGAAACATTCTGACTAACACTCAAATACACTTCACATACGTACTGGCATATAAGGTTTTCTGATGCAAATCTGTGAATAAATGTAGTCAGAAAATGTATACAATGTACATTTCAAATACTTCATTCAAGAAGACATGTATTCAGTGCCACTCTTCAGAGGAGAGATTACAGTATAAGCAAACTTTTCATCTCAATCTCTCGTGGGTTTAACACATCTTAATCGAGAGGATTCAGTGCTCCAGAGATGGAAGCCTTGTTTATAAAAAGTGGGCTAGTCTCTCGCAACAATCATATTTGCACAGCATATTTTGTTGATGTGACCTTAAGCCCTGTTCACACTTGTGTCAAATTGTCCATTACGGTGACTAAGGTTATGCAAGCCAATAGCAAGTCATTTTGAAAAAAATCACATGTTTTATTACATTTCTTTTTTTAATTGAAGAGACGCCACGCAACTTGGTAATAACAAGCATATACATCTAGTTACCAATGCAGATTCTGCATGGTAAATATTAGTGTGTCAAGGACAAGTTTACCAATTAAAGACAGATTTTAAAAAAGTTCCTTACAATAAAAACAAGACCACATGAAGTTCATGTAATAAAATGCTAGTCCTATCACAACAAAATCTAAAGAATATGGACACAACTTAATGAAAGGCATTACAATTTCACTCCATCAAATTACAGACGTGATGCTGAGACCAGCATGATGTTTTACAGCCTATATTGTAAACAGAGTGCATAGCCTACAGTCAAGAGCAATTAGGAGGCGTTTAGCATTCTTTGTTTGCTTTGTACAATTGTTGACGGGCAGGCATTTGTTTTACTCTGTTAATAATCGATCTGTTTAACAATCAATCATTTTAATTGTGGTTTCAGCAGCAATTGGAACCTGGAAACGGTCGAGGCTCTGTTAACGGTGCGCAGAAAACAACTTGATCGATGAAGGGTTGCAGGCACGACACTCCATCCCACCCCCACACACCACTAAACTAACAACCTAAAGCTGAGGACAAAATAAAGCACATCACACCTGTCCCTCCAATTACAAATCTGCACAAATCTTCAATGCACGTTTCTGAAAACGGACTTGAAATTTGACAGATTCTGATAATTATATAGCTCTCAAAAACATACCGCAAGTCTTCCAAGCATGTGCCAATCCATGCTTGAATATACAAACAAACACGCTAGACAATCGCACCGCTTTCCAATCTACGCCTACACCCTTCAAAATCAAATTTATAAGGGAGTGCAGGAAAGTCAGGCTTGATGTTTCTCAGAGTCTGCAGTACATCCATACGACACCATCAAAACAGACAAACAAAGAAATAAGCAAACTCAAATATACAATGAAAAGCAATATCCAAACATCTCCAGCCCCAAAAAAGTCTGACAGTTTGCCAGTATGTGTACACATACATATGAACACGTTTCAAAAACTTGACAGCCCAAGATCTCCTCAGACATTTATACGGAAAGCCCTGGCTCATCTTCTACCACTGTGCTAACAAGAGCATTCTGACTCAGTGAATCTGCAGGCCACCTCACCGAGAACGAGAGAGAAAAGTGTGGGCATTGTATTGCGCCCCAGTGGCAGAACCGCATGTATCTCTCATCATACAATGCCCTGCGGCATAACGTTTTTCAACCTATTACTTCTCATTATAGAGCACATGCAGGAGTGGAGAGCATCTATGAAACATACTGTGAGATAATTCTGTCTCTATTTCTGCTCTCTTTACAACGAACCATGAGGAGGAAACAACGAAACAAGAACATCCATATCAACTGTATATTATGACAGGCCTATCATAATGGTGATAGAGCTCGCTTATGTGTTTTCAGGCTGTTATTGTGGATGATTGTATTAAGACTAAAATCATCTTGTAATGGAGGCACACAGTAACATTGTATCAAATAAAAGCGTTGACGGTTTCTACATACAAGCTGATGATAAATTACTAGTCTCATTACGTGCGAGAGTGGCCCACAATGAAAATAATTACTAGGATTATTAAGCCGACCTGGTCACAGAACCAGACACGTGTATTCTAAAGAACTGTGTGGTCAGTTAAAAATGGGCCTCACGATTTAGCATTTAATTGCATGTGCTCTCTCTCTCTCTCTCCCTCTATTTGACCGCGTTCGGCCTCCTTTGTCACCATCACAGCTCATTGTCATGCAAAAGCCTGATTCATTAAAATACACTCTATTACCAAAGCTACAGTGTAATTATGAGATAAAGAATTTATCACATGCACTGAAATGCAAATCAAAAAGGTGTTCTTTTTCCTCCATTGAAGTAATTGGTTTGCAAACACTGTCTTTCACCAACAGCAAACTTACAATTGAGAACAGATATGGGGAAAGTCTATCATGGCCTTAGGAAACCTTGGGAGGGAATTACAGAACCGTGCTTGTGGGAGTTATAATGTCAGGGGACGGTAGGGAAGAAAGCCTGAAAAAGCAACAATTTCTGAAGAAAGATACAGCTACAAATTGAACAAGTAAAAAACTGCACACTTTTTTCCTTTTTTCCTTTCTTGATTGGAATTACAAACCTAATTTCGGTAGAGTTAACATGACGATGGGAGAGCAAGGGTCTGATCTGGTTAGGACTTCATTCTACACCTGCAAGTTTCAAAGGACACATTTATCAGGCAATTATCTCCTGAACACCGTAGGGTGTGCGTTATCACCATAAAACAGCCCACTCCTATAGAGAAACATTTAAGCTGTTGTAACACCTTTCCTTGAGCATTTTTCCTCAAAAAGGCAGACAACTGCAAGATGTGCAATTAGTCAGTAGGAATGGAAAAGATTTTTCAGCAGCATGATTAAGTAAACAGGTGTTGCACAACTGTTTTACGCATTTCTTGGAAGCAAAAACAGCGCAAAGCATTCAAAGGTGAAATCGACCCCTTTACTAAAGGGAAACAGCTGCACCATCACCACGAAAAAGAGCTCACTTTGTTGATTGACTTGATTTAAGGGCTTGCATTGTTTACTAAAGAAACTGTGAGAAACACTAATTTGTAAATCAATCAGGTGCAGCCTTTCAAGATTATAAACTAGACATAGTTATTCATGTTTCGCTATCTTTCTTTCTCTAGTTGTGCGCAGAGAGTTCAACAGTACTTATTAAAGTGTTAATATAACTATGAAGAGACCTTGAGGAGAGGGAATACGAAAAAAAGACTGCATAATACATGCAGATTTCTCATTAACAGTCACATTAATCGTAGCGTTTAAAAACAGGTGCAGATGTTTTAGTTTTTAAACAACACGGAAAACTCCCTCAGTGAGACCCATTTACACCCCCAAGTCAAATGCCGGATTTTCGAACAGATTCTACATTTAAAAGTTAAAAATATATTCCCACATGAAAACACTTCTGATCTTCTGTTAGTTTCATGTTTTACATGATTATTAAACTATGATAAATAAAACATTCACTTTCTGAAGTATTACCCCACCTTTCAAACCTTAGAGTCAAAACTAAAATAACACATCTTCTTTAACCTCTTACCGTAGGACTAAGTCTCTTTTTTATGAATTAAAATAGTAAACTTTTAACATCATTAACATGGGTTAAGAAGATCTCTAAATACTGAATAATCCTGTCTTTCAATACTAAAAGGAAAAATGAATAGGTCATGAATCTCTTACAAATTTCCTCTGTTAGATTTAATCCCAAATATAGAATCCACCGTCTCCTTCATATTAAAAGTTCTGACAACTTCAAGAAATCTAGATTAAGCCATAATTTAAAGGCAAGGTGTACGCTACAGAAGGTGTGAAAATGTCAAGTACCTTAATACAGCCATAAATAAAAAGAGATGAAATACAGAATATGAATCTTGTGTCACATATGGCACCGAAGGGTCTATCTGCAGGAATTAGGAGATTATAACGAAATCTCACCACCCCTTTTACTGGGGGTTTAAAGCAGATAGGGTCTAATTCCTGTCTGGAATCTGTTGAGGTCAACTGTTAAAAAATGAAGGAGAATTTGTGGGTTATTGGCAGAGGATCTGCAAAAGGACTGACATTTACCATCATTCTCTCCCTAACGATAATGTCCATTTCTGTGTGAACCAAAAGAAAAGATGTCCATATTACCTCATACCATAAACCAGAAACCTCTCCTTCAACCTCTCCTTGGGCTCCTATGAGTACTGCACTCCTGATGTCCCACGTGCAACCCTTTCAAAGGCAGGTCAATGCCAAGAGATAATTAGTGAAGTAACGTATGATTAGCTGCATAAAGACTTTATAAAAATGGACTATCCTGAGGGTAGGGAAAGGTGTTTCAGCACAGATGTACACTTCAAAGACTCGAGAGGGTGAGGAAGGTGCTCCTCCAAGCATGTGAAAGACATACGCTGCCGTCAAAGGAGTGTGACCCAACTTTGAAAACCGCAGTTTTACAGCCATGCTTTTGTATGCATATTGCAACATACAAAAAACATTCAGACAGCGCAAGGTTGCGTGAAAAAACATAGTGCTCATAAGGCACTTGAAAATCAAATATTCTGTCTTTTGTAACTGCACATTTTCTACATTGTCAAGAGGTGCACAAGAAGAAATTACTATGTAGAAGGCAAGTGTGGTATAAATGTAACAAAATAAAATAATGCAATGCACCCTCTCACAAATAACGAATGCTTTCCTCTGTATCAGTTGCCGGGGGATACCAGACAATATTTTGCAGGGGAAAGGTGGGCTTTTTGTGTTCAAAATAAAGAACATCATTTCTCACCAGGAAGTGATTACATACACATACACTAAATGCAAGTCCAGCACAAAAACGTACAACATTTCTTTTAAGCCTAACGATATTACAGTTATCAAATTCACATCCTGGTAGTAAATGTTCAAAAGGCTGACAGAAAATATGGCAAAGGGAGGACACAGATTTTCCTCATCCAATTGACAAAACAACAGCACGTCCACATTGAAGAGCCGAGTTTCAGACAAGGAGCCAGAGACGGATCAGCTCACAGAGTCTCAATAACACAGCCCTGCTGAACACCAGAATGTTCTTCACTGGTCACTTCACATCGCCAGTCCCCCGAACTTACCCTTTCTCTCCTGAAGCAAATTAGTTTTAGGGACGCCCTCCAGTGTTGATGTGTCACAGGGTTTAGACAAGTAAATGCGGTTTTGATTGCTTGGCGATGTCCAGCAGTGACCTCTCAGCTACCCGCTGGTCAAGAGAATTAAGAGGCAAACAGAATGACACAGCATCTCCCACCAAGTCCACAGAAAAAGCTCCAAGTCTGGACTAATAAAACATGCCAATCTGGCAACCGCTGAGCTTTTCATTTCGCTGGCCTCAGCCATGAGAAACACTTGCTGTGACCACTTCTTAAGACCCCAAGACTCCACTGACATTTACTCTAGAACAGTGCAGGGTGTTGTGTCTAAAATGACAAGTCAGTTGCATTGTAATAACTATTAGAGGAGTGTGTTTTAAGGCTGTTTGTGTGAAAGTGTTGTTCGCATTTGCATGTAACATGAATTTAGGGATCTGCCTTAATAAGGGTTGGTTCAAGATCTGGCCATTTCTGATTATATAAATTTATAAATACCCCTTTTCACTTTGAAACAGAAGTGGGTTGAATTGAGTTGAGCAGGTGATGTGCTTTGTTAGGTAGCTGCATCGAGCACATTAAAATCACTGCCAATTAATTCTTGTCACTGTGAGAGAATTTACAGACATTTACAGTAAAGGATCTAATTGGGACATTCTCAAGAGGAGGAAATAGGGTAGGGGGTGGAATAATGGGGTGAAAGTACTGACAAAGTTCAAATTTCTCTTCCAACTATTCAAAGGCATACTGTACATACATTAAAAGTTCATGAAATAAATGTTTTATAGAAGCAATGAATAAAGAATAAACACTACTTATTATCAGTGCCACTTTGAAAGACCACTTTGAAAACTTCCATTTTCCAGCCACAATGGTTAAATATTTTGTTGAGGGTTTCCGTTAACAAGAGAAAAAGACAAACCATACTCAAAAAGTCTAGTCTGGCTTTAGAATATAAATATGGTGAACTATTTTGTAAAACAAGTATGATATGTCAAGCAACTCAACCGTTTAGTGGTCTAGGAAGGTGAGAGAGAAAAAATCATATAGTCCTGTTTCAAACAGACTGGCTTCACCAGAAGTGGTGGTTTTCCAGAGAGCACCAAGCTATGCTACGTCCGTGTAGACAATCACTCACACGTGTTCCTACAGCTTCCTGTATCCATCTTCATCACCGCTGGCAGCTTCTACTGAAGAACTGGCTCACTAAGTTGAGAGGGATGTGGGAGGTTTTGAGTTTGTGGTCGGAAACTATATAGCAGCACAAGCACAGACAGAGCACAGAGAGTAAATACAATATTCACAGAGGAACATATGCTTTGGTTTGTTATGATGAACACAACTCTACAGGAATAAATATAGGTGGTGATTTTTATAGACCTGTGGGAAACTCATAAATGTTGAAGAAGCCAGATGCATAATATCTCATCTGCATATTTCAGAGCTAACTTATGATTTCCGCGATACGGAAAACGCGGACAGAATCACAGGATCCATGCCTTAAAATGGAATTTGATGTAGAACGCAGAATGGCACGGAATCTTGCAAATTTAGAACTTCTTAATCAGAAAATAGCACTAAACAGCTAATAAAATTCAATTTGTGCTTTAAATAAAATCAGTAGTGATTCAGATGTGGTTTAAATAATCTGCTAAATGTAATCTGCCTGTTCTGCGTGTCTCTGAATGAATGATTAGAGCGGTTTCCTGTACTGCACACGCATGACACCTCTGTTCACAGCGTCTCACTATATGGGGATGCGAAAACATCTCCAGAGCTGCTCTGAGAGTTTATTTCATGAGCATTTAACTCCAAAGCTGCTTTAAGAGTTTACATCATCAGCATTTCACCGCTTCATTTGAGTGAAGCTACTGTCAAACACGCACTAAAAAGGTCTTTGCAACAACCCGTCAAAATAAAAGTCTGCTTAAATTAAATTAACTATGACACACCCACATGAGTAAACAATTTCCTTTATTAAAGTAAATCTAAATAAAAAACACTTCATTTAAGTGGGTGTAAAAAACAGCCAAAGGCACTGGAGAGATGCTGGTTTATATTAGTTGTTGGCATAATTTTTATGGATTTTTCCTGTTAAGTTCAAATACACTGTAGTATCTAGGTGTCTTACTATAGTAAATGAGTAAATGCTATAGTATGCTGAAGTATTTTTCATATGGGCAAAAAATTGTATCTAAAAAATCCTGAAAACAAAGAATCCAGAAAAAATAAAAACGGAATTTGGGAAAAAATAAAACGGATTTCATAGGGCCCTACTAACTGCATCAAGTCATAGAAAGACACATTCTGCAGCGGACCCTCACTATAAAGGCATCAACATCTTCATGTTTTTGTGATGCAATGAATTTAAAGGCATAGTTTACCCAAAAGTGGTAATTCTTCCCACCTGACATCTTCCACATTTCCTGGAACTGTTCCCTTAATTTCTTCCCTTAAAATCTTCACAAAGACTGCACCACAATAAATGGCACCTTGATTTGTTTAGGAGAGCTTCCAGGGTTCCCCTATGCTGCTGTCAGACCATTCAAAAGAAAAGAAAAATAACTAATTAACCAGTTAATAAATGAGTGGGCATTTCCGTCAGTGCTGAGAGCACACTGTTGGCTATTTACATAACCTTTAGACGAGTCTGTGAATTTCCAATTTCTCTCTATGCTGAATAAAACATTCCTAATTTGACTGATGAATGTTGTGACTGCTTAATGGTAGTGCTGTCCTTGGAACAGAGATCAGCTCAGCGTGCCTGTCCCTGTATTATAATGAATAAGGGAAACGTGCAGACTGTAACACACAAACCAAACATATTTATTACCTCAAATTGAATTTGTTTAACTCTGTTTTTTTCTACTCTGCCTCTTTAATATTTGCCGAATGTCACATACAGTAAGATCATGTTCCTATCTGGTAAGGCCATTGTCAGCCTGTAACAAAGATTATGTTTTGTCAAATTCACAGTTCCTTTAACATTCAAAGTAAAAGTACAAAGTACACATCTGTCCAGCCTGGCAACTGTAAATGATCCTGATTTGCAATGATTAGGCAAGCCTTACTTTCTAACTACACATATGAGCTAACATTGAACAATAACAAAACAGTAAAAAATAAATGAGTTGTTTTACCAGATTAGATCAAATCAAAAAAGTATTTTGCTGTTCTACTGTAGTTCTACATGTACGTGTAACAAGGTGAAAGCACAACAGCGTTTTTTTAATCTTAAGAAATACATTTCTTCTGAAATAAAACATGTCCAATTCCATGTATTCACCTTCAAATCTCTAATAAAAGAAAAATAAACGGTACGACAGTGTCTGACCTTCATCTATGGTCATCTTTGAAATATTCAGATGCTAAACCTATAAGGTATCACAAATGATCTTCCAGTAGTACTGCACCAATAAATACATACTGAACCTTTTTTACCTGACAATACTTCTAACTATGGTAACAACTAGGGTATAAAATTCCTTAGATACAAGTCTCAGACTGCATCTTGTACGGTACAATCTCAAATCCAGGTTTTGGACTTATTACAATTACAGGAAACATTGTACTCTAAAAGGGTGGGGACACGAAAAATCTAGTTTTTCTTTGATCTTTTAACATAAGTTTTTGTATCATTAATACATCCTGCATGTTTCAAAGCTTAAAGACTTAAGCGTGCTAATAACACTAGGCTACATTTTCACAAGTGACTCATTTATACACTGTAAACCCAAATGTTCAAAATAATCAAACAGATTAAGTAATGTAAACTTAATTTCATAAAAAAGTTCTACTAATTTAAATATTTTAAGTTTGTGAAACACTTTTTTACTTTTGAGTAAAGTATAATGATTATTTTTGATTAACTTGACTAAAACTCAAAAATTACATTTGCTCCTTACTTAATTTAAACATGTTAATTCAACAATTGGTCAAGAAGGATTTCCAATTCCCAGCATGCTTTGCATCAGACTGCATTAGGAGAGTAAATTAAAAAAAATATGATTATTTTATATAATAGTTTTTAGTAAAGTTGAAGACTTGTTAGTGTTTAATGTTCACTTCTCTTAGATATTTAGAAGAGTTTGACATATTTTTCAGTTTTCTGGTTACCATTGTTTAGAAGAGTGGTGCATGCGCCCAGTCTCTGCGAAGCTACATTTCACCTGTAACATGTTACTAGTGAGTAGTAACTGTGCTAATGCAAGTTCTGAGATCAGTCTCTTCTTGCTCATTTTGGATTGCATAAGTCAAGGTGTTTGATTTATGCATATTAAGACTAAGGAATATGCAAAATAAAAGAAACCGGAAAAATTTAGTTTAGTTAACTTAAAAATGCAATGTTGGTACTTATTTGTTTAAGTTCTGTCTACTTAATTTCATAAAAAGGATAAACTAAATATTTAAGTCGCACTAACTAAGATTTGTTAAGAACTTTAACTTAACAGTAATCAAAATTTGTGATTTTGCCAATTTATCCGGCTTTACAGTGTATGTTCCTGAATCCTATTAGTGGCAAAAACTTCATCTTAGTATGTACAGTTTTGTTTGGGTGTCTGTGACATGAATAAACACACAATGTGTTTAAAAAGACAGGTTGAGTGGCAGTACAGTATACGGGAGTAAAACCCACTCATCCAGCACGTCTCTATTAGCAGCAGAATGTGGCCTACAAGAAGCAAGCAGATACACTGAAGTCTTAAAGGGGAAAAACACAACTCACTTCATCCATTGATAGTTTTACTGAATTTGTTGCAATACCTTATAGGAGTGTCTTTCCTGCCAATGATAAATGTAATGCTGCCTTGTTTGGGCAAAAGAAAGAATCCTAGAGGGCATTATAATTATTAATCATGCTGCCTAGCCTTTAAATGCTGTTAACGTTAGCAGATCACGCAGCCTATATTTGCCAAATCTATTACCTCTGGTATAATGAAGCAGTTGAATTCCACAGCGGGGACCAGTGTGAAAGGGATATCAGCCCTTTCATCACCAATGTATTAAAACCCTATAATTATTCTGGATTTTCAACAACCTTGTGATATTTTGAACACAAAAGAGAAATGGAGAGGTTAGTTTTAGGTTAAACTTTGTAATAACCAATCTAAGCATCTCACAAGGCAGATGAGTACATTTAATTCTGTTAATTCAGTTAATTACTTTCAGTGCCATTTCTCTAAAATCCGACACTAACATGAATAATAGATTCCATAAATATTGGACAGATGCTATTAATGATGTTAAAAAAAAACAGTTCTAAAACCCTCTTATAGTCTGACCACGGACAGTGTAGAGTGTCTTATGTGAACCTGTATCTATAGAGTTTGTACTCATTCATTAGAACATGATGAGTCAACATCCTTCATTAGCTTGCATTGACATTGTGTGCTGGCCATCCACAATTTCCATATTCATAGCCAACCATCTTCGCTACACATAAGAAGCAAACAATATTCTGAACACTCACTGTTTACTTTACAAAGCATCTACTCAAATGTGTGCTATTTGTATTAAAATGTCTGAGATTAGTTTTAATATCAATTAATGACCACTAAACAAGACCTAATGACAATGCATAAATTCCCAAAAGAGCAAAAGCTTTGACTAAGGCCATCCATTTTAGGTAAAGCTGCTGGCTATGACAAGGGGAATGTTTTAAAAGGTGAATATTATTAACAGAGAGAGAGAGAGAGAGAGAGAGAGAGAGACAGAGAGAGAGAGAGAGAGAGAGAGAGACAGAAAGAGAGAGAGAGAGAGAGAGAGAGAGAGAGAGAGAGAGAGAGAGAGAGGACAGAGAGAGAGAAGAGAGAGAGAGAGAGAGAGAGAAGAGAGAGAGAGAGAGAGAGAGAGAGAGAGAGAGAGAGAGAGACAGAGAGAGAGAGAGAGAGAGAGAGAGAGAGAGAGAGAGAGAGAGAGAGAGAGAGAGAGAGAGAGAGAGAGAGAGAGAGAGAGAGAGAGAGAGAGAGAGAGAGAGAGAGAGAGAGAGAGAGAGAGAGAGAGAGAGAGAGAGAGAGAGAGAGAGAGAGAGAGAGAGAGAGAGAGAGAGAGAGAGAGAGAGAGACAGAGAGAGAGAGAGAGAGAGAGAGAGAGAGAGAGAGAGAGAGAGAGAGAGAGAGAGAGAGAGAGAGAGAGAGAGAGAGAGAGAGAGAGAGAGAGAGAGAGAGAGAGAGAGAGAGAGAGAGAGAGAGAGAGAGAGAGAGAGAGAGAGAGAGAGAGAGAGAGAGAGAGAGAGAGAGAGAGAGACAGAGAGAGAGAGACAGAGAAAGAAAAGACGCCTATGCCAGAATCTATAGTTTCAATTACCAGGCAAGACGAAGGAGCAGAGCCAAAAGGAAAGGCTTCACCGAGAGGCAATTATTCATCAAGAACACGGACAGGGGGTAAACAACCAGGCCTGAATATCAAAAGACTAGAGATGGAAAGAGTGAGAGATGAAGGAGGGCAGGGACAGGAAAGTGCATGATAGTGAGAGGTGGGAGGAAAGGGAGAGAAAATCCAGGACGTTTTCCACATTTAAAGTAATGTCCATCCATCAAATTTGTCAAGGCAGCATAAGGACAGGCTTATTTGAGTATGAAAAAGTACATTTCAAAAACACTAATACATCACCGCCTGTTCCGTCACACTGATTAAAATTTTAAGGGGTCTGCAATAAACTTCAACATAACCTAACATTTTTGGCCTCATAGACAAAACAATATGTGATGTAAATTTAAAAATGAAAAAAACAAATGGATTAAATGAATGGAGTTCACTTGTGGTTTTGTTGTTTTCAAATGTCCTTACCACTTTAGTACTCATTGCCAAAAAGAGTTTATTACGCTTGAGCTAATGGAGGTTTTGGTGTCTTCCTATAAATATTTAATAGTATTACTTATCAAAAGCCTTGACTTCTGGAAAAACACCTTTATTGCCTTCAGAAGGTTTTAGTCCTTCAGTGTAACTCAAATCAACACGAAGCAGCATCATTTATATTTATTTCAAGGAAGAAAAATGTTGGGTCATCTATTTCAAGGCCATTTTTCTGATGCAATTCAATAGATTCCAAGACATTGGGAGTTTTATCATGATTGCCCAAGGTCTATGGGTTTCAGCACTCCAAAGGCAAAGAGACTAAAGCTGATTGGAGAAAAACCACAAGTCCCGGCCAGCCACTCCAGATAGAAAATACAATCCTAATTGAATCATCCTGAAATCTCCAAGCACTCCAAAATAATTAAATTCTCAGTGGAAATAGAGGAATGGCATTATAATTAAACTCCCTTGTTCTTGTTTCCCTACCATCCTTTGCAGGCCGTGTAAACGAATGCACAGCTAACCGAGAAGAGGATTAGATCACGGAATTAATTTCTGCAAAAAAAAAATGCATTTCTATCCACCTTGTCTGAATCCTGCATATCGAGTTTCCACTTGTGTAGAGCCATGTCGTGCAGTGGAAGAACAAGAGGATTTGTTGAACACACAATTCTAAGACTCGTACGCTTGTCAGTCCGTCTCGCCAACACAGAGGGACTTAAAAACAGACAAACAATTCCCTGAATGGCCTGGCTTAGAATTCAGGAATCAATCTAATGCAGATACCTTCAAGCTGGATGTTTAAGTGAGACTGCTTGGGGAAAACACTCCCAAATGTAGTTTTGAACACCTGCTGCAATTTTTCTGTTCCCAATGCTGAACTAGCGCACTTAAATCAATTCACCAGGCAGCTGGTTTTTAACATACAAGTTGAATCAGGTATGGCAAGCTATTTGTAATTTCAATTCAGCTATTAATGTTAAAGCAAACATGCAGACAATAGCCAATTTTACACATGAAACCTGTTAAATTGCAGTAAAATTGACCATTTCCAGTTAATGTACCACATCTGCTATTCACACATGCAACAGCCTTCTATTGCTAGCATTTCCTTATGAGCATCAAAGTGCTGTTAAAGCTTTAAAAAGCTGCACTATTTAATTCTCAAAGCAGGCAAGTTATTTTGCCTTAAATAAGAGAATCTTTATATGTTCCAGTAGTCCGTCAACTAATTGCCTTATCCACTTAGATAGAGAAAAGTATCAGCAAGACAACACGTTATCACAATTCCGGCACCCATGTCATTGGGTTACAATTAAACATTGCAGAGAAACTGCATTAAGTTCTTCAGAATGTTGTGACTGGCTCAAACTCTCTGACAGCAGATTTATTCCACCAAAGTGTCCTTTATTCATATGTTGACTCTGTTTACACAAGGCATCAATACAAAACTGTTCCAGCAGGACCGGCACCTATTCAACTTCTTAAACTAGAAAATCGCTGGAGCTGATTTTCAAATCCTTCACAGTGAAAAAACGGAAGTAGAGGTATTTTATAAATAGCTTTTAAACTAATATCTCTATTTTTCAATAGTATTTCTGCTTCATCCTGCATTTTCCTTTACAAAGCTTCAAAAAAATAAAACGTGAAATGGTAAAGTACATATTGGGACATGATGTAAAATCACATCTTGCCATCCTTTACCACAGCAATACGAGTTCATAAGTATACACGAGAAAGATCAACATCACCCTCTCACCTCAGGAGAAGAGAACAAAGATACAAACTAAAATTAGGGCAATCATCTCAGATAAATACAGTCTTTAGCTTGTCAATGTGCTCATAAGAGACCTGTAGTTATAGATATTTTTATCAAGGCGAACCTACAAGAACAATAAAAGACACACACGCTTGGCTCGGGCACACAATAACTGAGCTTGAGCACAAACACACAAATGTCTGTGTGTGTGTGTGTGTGTGTGTGTGTGTGTGTGTGTGTGTGTGTGTGTGTGTGTGTGTGTGTGTGTGTGTGTGTGTGTGTGTGTGTGTGTGTGTGTGTGTGTGTGTGTGTGTGTGTGTGTGTGTGTGTGTGTGTTAGTGTATGTGGCTGTAGTCGCTCTTTGACTTACGGTTTTCGCAGCTGTGATGATGTACTGAAGGACCATCTCCCGTTTCATGCTCAAGTCCTTCTCTCTGAGTGGTGCTTTCTTTTCCTCATTAAGGTTCATATCCTCCTGAAACACAAACCACACAGAGGAGAAAGCATGTTAATAGAAAAAATATATATGTTTATTGGTTGCAAATTCTGTACTGTAACCTGCTTATGACAAGCCAAATCATTTATGATGAGAGCTTGGACATCAAGAGTTTAGCTAAATGGACTAACAAAATAGACACTGGTTCCTATGTTTCTGCTCAAAGGGTAAAGTTGAAAAATGCTGGTTATAAACCCATTTAAACACCATCCTACACAAAAGAGCGTCTTTAGATTTTAACAGTCATATGAATTCAATTCAATTTTATTTATATAGCGCTTTTCACAAGGTGCATTGTTCCAAAGCAGCTTTACAGGAGAAAATAAGAAATACAGAAAACACAGAAAAGGTCAAACACAGTACAAGTGCATGGTGTTTGTAGAACAAGTAAGATCAGTCTAATAAAGCAATGTTAACAGAATTTACCGAACCTTTAGGTAATCTAATATAGCAGTCTCTCCCGGTGAGCAAGCCAACACGGCCCTGTGGTTAGGAACCCAAACTCCAATGATAAATAAACGGAGAAAAAAAAGGCCAGGTCTCCTCTGACATGTCACAGCTGCACTCAGTGACTTTGATTATTTAAAAGTTACTGAGTAAATGTTCACGAATAACAGGGAGACCTTATTAATTGTGATTTAGGAAATTTCATCTGTTGAAACTGTTTAGGTCTAATTTTGTCTCATTGTGTGACTGATATTAGACAACAGAGGAATGTTAGATGCCTTTACTGTTAGTAAACATTGTGACACGTTTTTGTGGGCGGAGCTTAGGTGGAGGCAGAAAGATCCCACTGACCGCATTACTAATGCTAGGTAGCACGTTTTGTTTGCTTGCTTTTTGACAATGACTAGAAAAATATCTGATTAAATTTGAACATATAAGGTCATTCACTGTCTAGGACCGCAATTGTTTTTGAAAATGTTTACTTTAACGCAAGGAACCTGGCTGACCTGTACGTGCTCACTCAATGGATTTAGGGAAGAATTGACAGGATTATCTCCAGTTAAGTGGCCTGACATCTACACCTATTACACCTACCAGACAGAGAAACCAAGCGTGTAAAGTAAAGTTAAACTGAAAGCGTATACATCTATACATGCCTGCGTGTACTAACAGTGGCAAACGTTAGCAAATGCATTTACTTGAACACAAACCTGATACATAACATGAGCATTCTCACTGTTCCCTCTCCCTTTATATTAATGCACTTGTGACAACTAAAGAAAAAGAGATGACAAACAGTTTCCTTTATGTTTAGTTTCTGGCCGATAGTTAACTGCTAACTGTTTAACAATACAAAGTTAGCTAGCATACCCTATGCCAATCAAAAGTTAACGCTACATGAAAAATAATCTTGTTACCCAGTTTCTGATTTGGGCATACGTGAGATATTTTCAGACACATACCCAAATCATAATCGACACCAACAAAAGGCAGTCGATTTTAATCTTAAGTGTTATGAAGTGAAACGCAAGCATTTTTGATGATCGTTTCTGTTCAGTCCGCTTGTTTCTGTCGATTGTGGCACTAAACAACACAACAAGATGATATTTTAAACTCCTTATGTAGCCGAATCTGTGCTGGTTTGTATTGGCCGCCTCCAGTTTTCCCTTTGTTTTGCCTCCAGCTAATGCCGTGACGAAATCGTGACGTCGGCCGGACGGGGTCTATAGATAGTAATAGCATAATGTAGCTGAGTGCAGCTATAACTTCAAAAAGCTGTCATGTGATGTAAATTTAGCATTAAAGGAACAATACAGGTGTAGCGAGGAAGGCGGGACGAGAGCCGTGGGGCAGGAAGGCGGGGCCGGTGGCGTGAGTGATAATGAGTATCAGCTGTACGCGCACCGGTCCCGCATGCCTCACGGGGAGCTAGGGAGCATAAGAGGACGAGCTTCCGTGTTATTGTTTGTTTATTTTTGATTAAAGTTTAGTGTTTAAATGTTCGCCGGTTCCCGCCTCCTTCCTTCCCTACATGGAGCTTTGTTACAACAGGGTTTTTAGGAGGATCTATTGACAGAAATGCAATATAATATACTAAACTATTTCTTCAGAGGTGTATAAAGACCTTACGTAATGAACAGTTATGTTTGTAATACCTTAGAATAAGCTGTTTATATCTACATACAGAGCGGCCCTTCATACATTGAATTCGCCGCCATGTTTTGTACAGCAGCCCTAAACGGACAAACAACTCTACAACGCGCGTTTCCTCTTCCTTTCCGCTGCAATATAGTGGTGAAACGGATCACCCGTGATCCGTACGGATCTTGCTCTACAGTTCGGAATGCATGTGACCCACGGATTAACTAAGCTTATTCATCATAGAGTGAGAGCACGTTTTACTCTTTTACTCACTCTCCAATTTTAGCGCCAATGCGCTCTCGCTCTCTCTCCCCAGTATCTGGACGAGTACAATATTAAAGCGGTTCCAGATAAACAATGTCACTCAAAACTGCTCCGTCACACAGCAAAAATTACAACAACAACATATCTTTGTATGTTAGTATGTTACTCACATACTGATCTGAATCAAAGCATCATCGGGGGTGATTTTTAGACGATCTTTCTCTCCAACGTCTCTCTGCTGGAAAGTATCTCCATAGATATCTATAAGTATCTCTGCTAAAAGCCTTAGTACCGCAGGTCCTGCTGGAAAGTCTTTATAATATTAACACAGGTCCTAACTCCTGCCTGACTTTTATCCTTCTTTTCATACTTAAAATCCATAGACCTTTTATTTTATGTAATACATAAGTCATAGCTCTTTCTACAGTCTTTCTAATGCCCGCTTGATCTCTTCTCTACGTCAACATGAGAAGACATGCTTCATATTTAACGAACCTGGTAAGAACTCTGGCGGCTGCATTCTGAACTAACTGTAGTTTGTTTATTGATGATGCAGGACAACCACTGAGTAGTGCATTACAATAGTCAAGTCTTGAGGTCGTAAATGCATGAATTAGTTTTATAATAATAAATAATATTTCGTAGTTTGGCAACATTTCTAAGGTGGAAGAAGGCTGTTTTTGTGACATTTGATATGTGATTTCCAAATAACAGGTTGCTGTCTAATATAATGCCTTAACTGTATTTATTGGAGTAACAGTGCAGCCTTATAATCCGAAATTCTTACGTGTCTTTGATCAATTAAGTAATATTTCCGTTTTATTGGAATTTAAAAGGAGCAAATTACTTGCCATCCAATGTTTTATGTCTTTGATGCACTCTGCTAATTTGGATAGCTGAAAGGAATCATCTGGTGTTGAGACATATAGCTGAGTATCATCTGCATAACAGTGGAAGCTAATTTCATGTTTTCTAATAATGTTGCCGAGGGGCAGCATGTACTGTATATGGAGAATAGCAAGGGTCCTAAAACCAATCCCTGAGGTAATCCATAATTTACTTTACTTGTTGATTTGACAATTCCCCATTTAAATGGACAAACTGATGCACTGTAAAACATTATAGCATCATTAAGTTATGTCTACTAACAATTTCTATTTAATTGCAATAATCATGACAAGTTTTATATATTAAACTTAAGTTTATACGTTTTTAAAAACTCAGACTTAAATTTACAAAACTACTTATGAGTTGTCTCTGGGTAGTCAACATTCATTCAACTCACTTCTGTAAGTTATAAATTAGAAGGAGGGGGAGGGGTGTTTGTTTTGTAAAAGACCGCGGAAAGTTCAGTTACCCTCAGGCGCCGCTAGTGCTTCTCAGCAGCTGAATTATCATTAATACATGTTATATATGGCGGCGAAGAGGTAAGTTATAAGTCTGGATTCAATGGTGTTATGCTTTATTATATATAAAAGACATTTTATAATGTTAAAAGAAAGTTTAACACTTTGAAGATGCTCTGCGAGTGCGACGGCGTCACAGCCTGAAAACCTAATCCACGGGTCTATATCAGATAATGTAGTTAGTGAGGGCATATATACTGTAGATTTAAAATGCATAGTAACGTTATGGCATAGTTTGCATTAAATAAATATTTTGATTTTCAGTGTGTGTCAGGGAACGTAAGTTACGCTAGCTGGTTGCACTATCAAGGCTAACGTTAAATATTCAGGGGCATGCACGTCTATTTTTATATATCAAAGTATCGTTAAGTAAATGGGTTATGTACTGTAGTTTTTATGGGGCTCTCAGTTGGACACACAGGTGGACTAACGTTACCAGATTTTGGGAAAGTAACGTTACTCGAGATCTGTTTGGTGGATGGAAACATATTTTTATTATCGAACTGTTCAGTGTTCACAGCTGGCTTCTTGGAGCATCGAAGGTGTTATCAGCTTATCAAAAGAGACCCCGCGGTAACTGTGGTGGTGCAACTACATCCCCCTGGTTGCATAATGTTACCCTGTTGAAGGAAAGCTGCTCGACACCTCGAGGATGTTCATGTTACAATAAGGTGTTGTTAATGTACTGTTTGCCTAATGCTATAATTGTAATACATTTGCTGTAGATTGTGTAGTTCTTTTCTCATTGTACATTGTCTCCTCATCTTTTTTTTTTCAGTCTTATTTTGTCACTGTGCCTCTCATTGGTTGCATACCCTGTTGAAGGAAAGCTGCTTGTCTATAGAGGACGTTCATGTTATAATAAGGTGTTGTTAATGCACTGTTTGCCTAACGCTATCATTTTAATACATTTGCTGTAGATTGTGTTTTTTGTACTGTACATTGTCTCTTTTTTTCAACGAAGAAAGAAAATCATAGGTGATGAGCCACTCATCTCTGTAGTCATGGACAGGTGGCCTGCATTATGTGATCAGAGACAGGTAACGTGTTTTTTAAATGCGATACATAAATAAACTGTATTGTATTGTAAGTATATTCTGTATTTGATGACAGTATTTGCTCTGAATTTCAGAATAATTTTCAATTGTACTTACTGTGCCTCAACTTTGATGTTTTCATTATTCAATTACCTCATTACCACTTTGCTGTCTTATGTGTCTATTTCAGATAAGTGCAAAGTTCAATAGAATAGTCACTACAGGTTTGCTGCAGTCCAGCCGTGGTGGTGCAGACGACGATTGTTCTTTATAACTTCAGAGATGTGCTCACTGCTTTTGCTATGCTAATGGGAACCTACTGCCTAAACCTCCAATATGAAGTACTCGTTTGAATTCCTGCAGAAGGTTGTCATGAAGATTAAACCTGACCACTGTTCAGCTCTGATACACGGACTTAGAAATAAACTGCTGAGGTATCCTTTATAGACTGGTGCCAAGCCTTAAAGGAACAGTTTACTTAAATATGAAAATTCTGTCATATTTGTCTTACTTTCATGTCATGCTAGGTGTATATGATATCCATTCTTTAGTGTAACAGAGTTATTGTGACTCTTCCTTGTTTTATAATGCTGTTGATGGATATGCGTGAGGAATGGAAGTCATACACACCTAGGATGACTTGAGGGTGAATCAGTTATAACAGAATTTTCATATTTAAGTAAACTATTCCTTTAACTGGATGGAGATGGTGTGCTGACTTGTATAGGCGTGTTCTGAAAAGGACATTTAAATGCTGGTATATCTGAGAGCTTTAGCTACTTGACTTTGTTAGATTAATTTGTAATTTTGCTTACTTGAATGAAAACTGTCTGATTGTTTTGCACTGTTGATGTTTTGTTAGCATTGAATATATCTGTTTTTATTGCAACTAAGAACGATTTTACTATGTTAATGTTCAGCGTAATAAATGGACAAGTATTGTTTGAGCCATTCATATGTCAAAAAGGTATGTGAACTGGTTCATAAAGTACAACTTTAGCTTTTTTACGTATTTGACAACTGGTTGTGTTGTACACAGTCCATTTCTGGTTCCCTAACTTCTTTTTATTCATCTTATTCTTTATCTTTTTCCCACAATTAAACATTGAAGAACTCCATGTAATATTTAAAAATTGATGTTTTTAGAATATGTTTGTATGTTGAAATGCATTTTCAAGCCAATGTTAAAATCTGCATAACATGCTTGTTAAAATAAATGTTATATTTTTGGACTAAAGTTGTAAGTTGATTGTGTGAATAACATTAGTCAATATGAAAATTAATTTAAATAAGATGGGAAATTTAAATTGATCAAAATTATCTGTAGTTGATAATGTAACAAAGCAAGTTATTTTAACTCAGATTTACAAGTTAAAACAACAAATGATCATCAGTTAAACACAATGTAAAACATATATCTTTAAGTTGAAAAAGAATATCTACAAGTTCAGTTAACTCACGTTCTTAAGGCAGCAGGTGAACTTTCGTTTCTAAGTTTAACCAACTTAAAATGTTTTACAGTGTATCTGTCAGATAAGTAAGATCTGAACCATTGTAGTGCCTGTCCCTGAATACCTGTATAATTGTGTAGGCGATCTAAAAGTATGTTATGGTCTACAGTATCGAACGCAGCACTAAGGTCAAGCAAGACAAGGAGTTAGATGTTGCCTTTATCTGATGCTATAAGCAGGTCGTTTGTAATTTTAACGAGCGCAGTTTCAGTGCTATGATGTGGTCTAAAGCCCGACACCGACTTGTGCATGTCATTATTTTGTAAGAAAGAGCATATACTGAGTGGACACTATTTTTTCTAGTATTTAAGAGTCTGAGTTTGGTTTCTTGATAAGAGGTTTAAGGACGCCTATCTTAAAGGGTCCTGGGACATGGCCTAGATTAATTGACGAGTTGATAATGTTATGAATGGGCTCAATTGCAACAGGTAGTAACTCTTTTAATTTGGTTGGTATTAAATCGTCCTGTTTTATAGGTGAAAAACACTAGCTTTTCTTGTGGGGCGATTGTTGATGCTAATTCATAGGGTAGACTTGGAGGTTGAGTTTTTACTATTTTGTCTCGTATGTTTCCGATTTTCTCTGTAAAAAATCATGAATTCGTTGGTATTAAGATGCGGCGGAATATCCAGGTCAGGTGATGTCTGTTTATTTGTTAATTTGGCAACTGTACTAAACATGCATATTTATGAAGCAATCCACACCTGTTCTTTATAGATCTTAAAAATGAACACATAGAAAGTCAACCTTCACTCATTCTGTAGATTTGTCAGCCAGATACTTTGTTGAAGCATTTTATGACTTTATGAAAGAGGAAAGAAAATTTAAGAAAAAGACACTAAAAGGAATTTTGATGTTCGGGGTGTTTAAGGAATACTTAAAACTGAATCTAAAAATCTTATTTTTCCTATAAATTTTCTTGTGAAATAAGGTATTTAATTACACAATACAATAAATGTACAATAATAAATGAAGCAAAACCCAGCTTGTTACATGATCAGCCATCATAAACCTATTGTCTACGCATAAATAATGCATTAACAAACCTAATGGGGCAATTTCTAAGAAATGTTGAATGTAGCAGTGAAACAGAAATACGCATGTTAATAAATATGAACCGTTATAGCTTTAAGGCAGACACTACACTGTTAAAATAATGCCATAGATGAACCTTTTTTGTCTAAATCAGTCATTGGCGGACACATCCTTTTACCATCCGGACCGGGAGGCATAGCCCAATAAATAATTTAAAACATTTGACTATTTTGGTTGTCTAAATTGAGCCGTGCGTCTACACAACGGAGAATCACATCACACACGCTCTCAGGAACATTTATGTAATTGATCTTTTGCCGCTATATCCTCTAATATCTTTATCTAGCGCCAAATGTGCTTCTCTCCCGCTAAAGACGCACCACATGAAGAGCAGCAGACACGTGCTTATTTTAACAACAGTATTGCAGACACGCAGAGCAGGTAAATGGAGACACAACAGTAAACAAAATGCAGCAATATTAAAGCATGTACAGTATCTGTCAGTCTGTTTACTGTTTGGTATATACATACGACCTTTCAACCAGATTTGAGGTGTTTTATGAACCATAACGTTTTTATCAACATTCAGAATTAGCATTATTGATCAGCATGTAAACATTTGTGACCCTGGGAAAACCGAGGCTAATTAATTATTAGATAACAAGCATCATAGATTAATTTCAATCATTAATTTCACTAAGATTTCAATCTTTAAAATGGCATTATTCAGTCAATATTGAAGATATTGTTGTTACTGTTATATTTTCAAATAATATTCTGTAGGATGATTTTATGTAGAATACAGTAAAAAGACTTCTGCTGGGTTTTCACATGCAGGGTAAGATTTTGTAAAGAACAACGTTCTAACTGGGAAATTATTTAAAGATAGAGGTAGTTCTGGTATGAATGGCATAGAAAGGTTAATTTAGTAATTAACTTTGTCTTGACAAAGTTGACCCCGAATCGTCGACGATTCGATCAGAGGAGCCTGATTCGACTCTTCGCAATCTTCGCAGAGGTGTTATGCAATAGGGATCATGTCATTTTGGTTATATGGGCAGTGGCGTAGCAGACAGGCACGCACTGCGCTATTTATGATGTAAAGAAATGGGACATTTTTAGGGTAGGGTACCGAAACCCCCGATACCGGATTTGTGGCTTGTGTTTTGAAAATTATGTTCCCTTGCATTTCAGACATTTTGCCTAAACACATTTATTTTGCACATTGTGACTTGATTCTGGCTTATTTCGTTTATTTATTATAAAGGTATATTCTGTTCTAAACAAATTCTATAAATTAATGTTTGATTGGTTTTTGGTGCATCAAAGTTGCGCTGTACCCTTGTACACACACACGTCTGATTCAACTATAGACAAGACGTGACCATTCTGATTTGACTATGTAAATTCTTATTCTCTAGTTGTCAGTAGCGCTTTATTTACAAATATTAATGATCAGACTTCTATTAACCCTTTAGGCGCCAGGGTTTTTTGGAAAACATGCTAGATTTTGACATCAAGATTTCAAAAGCTTGTGACTTGAAAGGGCTTAAAGATAAGAGATCTTCTGTAAATTAGAAAAATGTTGGGCATGACCGAAATTTTATGTGGGGTGTAAATATACTCATCTAAGTTGCACATTATGATGTCATCAGGGGAGGCCATCTTGAATTTCAGCAATTGATGTTTGAACTTATTGGCATGTTTTTGTTTTCTTTTTTGTCTTTTTATCCTCATTCCAAATGATCAGAAAAGAGGAAACCAATAATAAAACAGGAGAAAGTACTAAATTATTACTATACTTTATAGTATAGTCTCTTTTGGGCGCTGGATCCAAAGAGCTAGTGCTACTTCCAGCTCTATTTCTCCTACCCCTGCTGCCTCTACCTCTAGCAACAGCTCTCCTATGGACACTACGACCACGTTCACCCCTGCCACCCCACAACCCTTAGAGGGTTAAGAGGGCATTTCCCTCAAGCCACAGAGCCTGATAAAGCCTAAAAAAAAGGCCTGATAAAAGATCATATATTTTATACAGTATGTCCAACTGGGCTAAATTGATTAAATATCGATTTATTTTTTTAAAACATATTGTCCGGACCTCTGTTTGGTAGAAAATATAAAGACCGGACCTCTTGGAAGTTTAATTGAATACCCCCTGGTCTAAATGGTTCCATTAAGAACCTATAACATCTGAAAAAACCTTTCAAAAGGTTCTTTGTAGTGAAAAAAGGTTCTTCAGATTATAAAAAAGTAAGAAAGACATGGTTCTTTACAGAAACTTTGACTGAATGGTTCTTTGTGGAACCAAAAATGGTTCTTCTATAGCAGTGGTTCTCAAACTTTTCAGATCTAGTACCACCTTTAATAAATAGTTGTTCCAAGTACCACCTTTAATAAAATAGTTGTTCCAAGTACCACCTTTAATAAAATAGTTGTTCCAAGTACCACCTAATAACTGCCATAGAAAATCATATGAATAAGAGAAGAAGAAGAAGAAGAATGAGCTTTATTGACCAAGTATGTTTCCACATACGAGGAATTTGTTATAGTGACAGAAGCTCCACAGTGCAACAGAAAGACAGCAACAGGACAGAACACAGATGAAAAAATAAATAAAATGATAATATACAATAATATAGAAATAGGCAATGTACAAAACAGCAAAAACACAATATACAATATAGACAATTATGTATGTACAGGTCTGATATGTGCAAATTTGACACTTAAAAGTGGAGGTAACATGCTATGTCATGCATTCTGACTTCTTATTGTTGAACGTGCTGGCTTCTCATGCTTAACATGGTCAACTTGTTAAAAAAAACGAGTTGGATGTATGACGTAGTATTTCTGTGCTTGATAGAGCTGTGAATCTTTATCTTCACACCACGTCCTCCAATTCTAATGTATTATTAATAATACAATCACTTTATTATTTACCAGCTGTTTTCAAGCTAAAGAACATGTTTTTTCCATGTTGTTCAAGTTAGTCAGCAGTAATAGAGGGGACAAAACACTTTTCTGTAGTGCACTGTAAACAGGGCTCTGTAAATGACTTTTATGGGGGATTTATTAACTTTGTGGGGACTTGCGGAAAGTCTACAAACTTATATTGAAGACAAACAATGTGGAAAGAATATTTAACAGAGAAGATAAATAAATATACTTAAACATCAATAGAACAGCCGTATATAACAAACAGAGACTTACACTGCATCAGCTTTTGTCAAAGCGGCGCGTAAAAAATACATCGCAATGCGCGCTTCATTGATTTAACCTCGAGATGCAGACGTTGAATTAGCACTTTACAGCAATAACAACAGCGGTTCAAGTGCAGAAATACATGAGAAGCTTCATTTTCAAGCAGCTCGTCGGAAGAGAGAGAGAGTGAGAGACACAAGCGCCTGTCTGCTCCCGCTCTTTGTTTGAGCTGCCCGTCACGCGCCTGAGTTACATCGATCAAAGATAAATAAACAATAATTCATACAACTATTTTAAAATTGAACATAGGCTGAGATGTATTCCGTATTATCAATCATGTACTAAACATTTGAAATTGTATTAAAAACACAAAATGTAAATGAATACAGTGCCCTCCACTATTTTTGGCACCCTTGGTAAATATGAGCAAAGGAGGCTGCATTGTTTCTCGTTTTGATCTTTTATTTTAAAAAAATCTACAAAATTCCAAAATTTCATTCAAGTAAAACAATTTGAAATGGTTCAAAACAAACATCCAAATCAACAAAAAATGGGTCACTGAACACAAAATCAAGATCCTGCCATAGCCATCCCAGTTCCCTGGCCTGAACCCTATAGAAAATGAGTGGGATGAACCGAAGAAGAGGGAGAACCAACATTTGAAGGATCTGGAGAAATTCTTTATAGAACAATGGACTCGGATGACTCTCAATGTATTCTCAAACCTCATCAGACTTAAAAGAAAACATTCAGAGCAGTTTTTCTTATAAATTGAGGTTGCGGAGTGTATTAAATACAAGGATGTCAAATAATTGTGGCCAACGTGTATTTATATACATAAAACATTTATATGATATTCCCCCACTTCAAATTGTTTTCCTTCACTGAAATGTTGGAATTTTAAATAAAAGATCAAAAGGAGAAAATGCTGATTTATTTTTACAGCCTTCTTTGCTCATATTTACCAAGGGTGCCAATAACAGTGGAGGTCAATGTATATAGAGGTTTCAAGTACAACTAGTGGTACGCGTACCACAGTTTGAGAACAACTGTTCTATAGCATCTCTGTAAAGAACCTTTAAAGCACCTTTATTTTTAAGTGTGTAGCAGATATTTATGGATAAATTAAACCCTCCAATTCACAGAAGCAACATGTCCAGATCCAAAGATAACTACAGTAGCACGCTGCACTTTTTAAACTATGTATCTGACAAAAAAAACTGTTTACAACTATAGTCATTAACAGATAAACCAAAGAAATCTCATAGAAAATACAGATCGATAAAATCAATACAAGTGAGAGGAAGAACAAGACATTGAGAGGGAGGTGAGAGGAAAAATGATAATGGCTGCATACAATGTAGACTGTCCTCTGGTCTTATGTCCCCTTTCCTCACAACATGCTTTTTTTTCTCAAAATGATAGATCAGCAGCAGGGCCATTTAAGATTTTACTGATGGGCTTGCAGCCCTGATGCAGACTTTGCATGTCAGAGAGAGAAAGCGGAGGATGCTGGGATAGATGCGGATAGGGCGCACAGCGGAAAGGCATCCATTACCACCGTTGGCCCTGTCACCTCTGCTGGCATGCTCATGTATCCATACCCGTACTTGCCGTGACTAATGACTGCGTCTCTGCCCACGTTATCCGCACTCTCCCTTCCTACCCAGCAGTGGTTGCTCCTGTCACTCAATCCTGCGCTTGGAGAAGCTGCTGAACCGCTAACACCACCCCCACTCATAGAGGGTGCACCTACAGGGACCACTATAGGATAGCACTCTGACAATGGAGGATTGTGGAAAATGTTATGATGACACTTGAGGGGAACTAACATGCTTGAGAAGTTGAGACGAATGGTTTGCTGATTTTTAGTTCAGTTTGTAATTGAAGTGCAACTGATGTTAACTTCAACAGCAGCAACAGAACTGTTTGAAAATCCAAACATAGAAACAATTCAAACGTCTCTAAAGTAACATAATATCACTTAATACATCAGAAACTTGAGAAAGTAAAGAAATGAAGTCACAAAAATATTCTGTATAGGGCAACAAAAACAAAGTACCACAGCAAAAAAACATAAGATTGACCATATAGACTTAACTTAACAGTACATAGTAGGGATGCTCATATTGACCGATTAATCGTTAACCGATAGTAAAAAATGTTTTGTTAATTTGAATGTTTATTGTCAGTTAAATATTTTTTTTGAATAATAAAAATGATTTAATACGTTTTTAAATAACTATTAAACCATACATGTTTTAGCTTTCTGTATGGTGAAAGAAAAATACGCTAAACATGTGTTAACTCACGGAGCGTGCAGACAACTGTGACTAGGTGTAAATGCCCTCCAAAACGTTTTCGAGACAGATTCAAATCCGAAGTGTAATTCATCTGATTGTTGAGGCCACATTTGTCAGGGCTTTACTCCTCCAAACGGAGTGCCACTGGCAGCCTTGCTAAAGCTCAAGTTCTTTGTTTTAAATGTAGACACGGGACAATCACGCTCACAATGCGCTGTTACATTATCTGTATTCCCGGCGTGTCTATGGCTCAGCAAAGCTATAGCGGAGCTACTGCAGGGGAATTTCGGTGCTAGCCATCAATTTATCCTTTACATACACTGCGTTCCAAATTATTATGCAAATTGGATTTAAGTGTCGTAAACATTTAATTTTATATTGTTCAATTAAACTTATGGATGGTATTGTGTCTCAGTGCTCTTTGGATCACTGAAATCAATCTCAGACACCTGTGATAAGTAGTTTGCCAGGTGAGCCCAATTAAAGGAAAACTACTTAAGAAGGACGTTCCACATTATTAAGCAGGCCACAGGTTTCAAGCAATATGGGAAAGAAAAAGGATCTGTCTGCTGCCGAAAAGCGTCAAATAGTGCAATGTCTTGGACAAGGTATGAAAACATTAGATATTTCACGAAAACTTAAGCGAGATCATCGTACTGTGAAGAGATTTGTGGCTGATTCAGAGCACAGAAGGGTTCGTGCAGATAAAGGCAGAATGAGGAAGGTTTCTTCCAGACAAATTCATCGGATTAAGAGAGCAGCTGCAAAAATGCCATTGCAAAGCAGCAAACAGGTATTTGAAGCTGCTGGTGCCTCGGGAGTCCCGAAAACCTCAAGGTGTAGGATCCTCCAGATGCTTGCAGTTGTGCATAAACCTACTATTCGGCCACCCCTAACCAATGCTCACAAGCAGAAACGGTTGCAGTGGGCCCACACATACATGAAGACTAATTTTCAAACAGTCTTGTTTACTGATGAGTGCCGTGCAACCCTGGATGGTCCAGATGGATGGAGTAGTGGATGGTTGGTGGATGGCCACCATGTCCCAACAAGGCTGCGACGTCAGCAAGGAGGTGGCGGAGTCATGTTTTGGGCTGGAATCATGGGGAGACAGCTGGTGGGCCCCTTTAGGGTCCCTGAAGGTGTGAAAATGAACTCTGCAAGGTATGTAGAGTTTCTGACTGAGCACTTTCTTCCATGGTACAAAAAGAAGAACCATGCCTTCCGTAGCAAAATCATCTTCATGCATGACAATGCACCATCTCATGCTGCAAAGAATACCTCTGTGTCATTGGCTGCTATGGGCATAAAAGGAGAGAAACTCATGGTGTGGCCACCATCCTCCCCTGACCTCAACCCTATTGAGAACCTTTGGAGCATCCTCAAGCGAAAGATCTATGATGGTGGGAGGCAGTTAGCATCAAAACAGCAGCTCTGGGAGGCTATTCTGACATCCTGCAAAGAAATTCAATCAGAAACTATCCAAAAACTCACAAGTTCAATGGATGCAAGAATTGTGAAGGTGATATCAAAGAAGGGGTCCTATGTTAACATGTAACTTGCCCTGTTAGGATGTTTTTGATTGAAATAGCTTTTGATTTCAGTAAATATGACCTCCTAATGCTGCAAATTCAACAAATGACCATTTTCAGTTTTTTACAACCTATGAAATGTTTTCAAACTCTGTTGTGCATAATAATTTGGAACAGTGCATTTTGAGTTTTTCATTTTTTAAATAAATACTGTTGTCAGTGGGAGGTTTGTTCAATAAAATTCCAAATGTACCCTAACTGTTGATTACTTGAAAATTATACTGACTGTCATTTGCATCGACAAATTAGGAAAACCAGAGAAAGATATCATTTGCATAATAATTTGGAACGCAGTATAAACTTATCTCATGCTTAGCATCGGCAGCCCGTGCGCTTTGGAAAGGAGAAGAAAATGGCGCGACTGGTGGTTTCCCTGCCTACTTTTAGACGTGATGTAAAAATGTGAAATAGGAATAAGTAAAAAATAATGTTTGTATTTTGAGTGGGTATAGCAGATCGGATTTATATATGTTTAGCGAAGACACATTTATGCCCACTTTGGATATTAATCCCGGCTGGTGGAAAGCAAACGAAACGCGCTTCCCGAGGCGTTATCTCTACATTCCCGGGACATCCATGCCATCTGAAAGTGTATTTTCTGCCTCGGGTCTAATTGTCAACCAGCTCCAGACTGTCACCACAACACGTAAACATGTTACTTTATTAAATAAAAACTCCAAGCTTTGGATTGAGGTAGGCCTTCTATTTTTATTTGATGAAAAATTCTATCTGACGGAAATAAACTTTGCCGGTTCTACAGTGTTTTCAATTTGTTTGTCATAATTTATTAATTATTTAAGTTATTTTCTTGCCTGTTTATTTTATGCATTGGATTTATGTTATTTTAGTTTTTCTCCATTGTCCAAAACACTGCAGGTTCGTGAAAACGTGATAATATATGCAGATGTTGCTGTTGATCTATTCCTATGCTGTTGTTTGCATGTTATAAATCTGTGAAAAAAAATTGTATTTATAACGTGTCACAGACCCTCGTCAACTGTAGCTGTGGCTCATTTCTAAGTCTGTGTCCTCTGGATGTTCGCCTTCGTAATGAGACGCAGCATGTATTTTTATTTAATTCCAAATCTTATTGGTTAACGGTTAATGTTTGGATAACGAGTGTCAGTTCTCGGTTAGGGAAATGAACAGAAATGAGCATCCTTAGTACATAGATTTTACAGCTTTACAATCTGGTTCATGTCTATCAATGTTAAATGCATCTCATCAAATCCAAATATGGCTGTGATGAACTAGTACCAATTTGTTGTTAGCTGGTAAGTTTATTCCGAACAGACAGAGAAGAACTGTCCCTGCTGTTTAGGCTAGTTATCCCAAGTTTTTTTTTCCACTACTTACCCTTTTTGAAGGTAAAATGTATATACTTGAGTCTTATACAGTGATCTAGCATGTATATCTCACCAATTTGTTACAACTTATACAATAAGCCTTGACAAACAATTCACACTGTGTATAGAGGGTAAGGACGTGACGTCACTTTACCACGTGAACACGCCAGAGCGTGCCTCCGTGGGTGGCAAAACACTCAGCAAAATGACTGCTTACAATATCAGGAAACGCAATTCCGTGCAACATTTCAGTGTCCAGGAACACCTGATTCCTTTGTAAGTCGTGGTGAAGCCGTAAGGATCACCGTCGAGTCCAGCTGCTTGTAAATTCAGCAAATAATTGCATGTTTTAGTCCCGGTTTCTTTGTTTCTCCTATTCTCCTCAGCCATTTTGATGGGTGTTTTGCCACCCAGGGGAGCGTGTCACAGGGCGTGTCCCGACATGTTCACGTGGGAAAGTGATGTCGCTGCATACCCTCTTTACAGATTAGAACTGGCCCACCTAACAGAGCCTGTTGTAACAAAAAATTCAAGCATCTTGTGGAATTTTTTGCTCCTCCTCACGGCTACCTTAACTTTGTTCACTGGGTGCTTACATATACAAATATTTTTGCATAATTTCTTATAACACGAAAATGTTTTCTGTAAAGCTACTTTGAAACAATACACATTGGGAAAAGAAAAAAAGAAAAAAAAATAACAGAATGGAAGGACTCAAATCAATTTCAATTTAAACTGTCTCAAAAATATGAATTAACATACAAACATCAAAACATTAAATTTAGGCCAGGTGAAAAGTCACTGAACTAAATTCAAATATTTTCTTGGTATTTGTCATTCATTTTAGTATTTCATCTTTTTGCGTACATGTTTTCTTTTCGACACCTTCCTATTGTCTAATATGATGAAATGTGGTTGTTGTTGTTGTTTTTTGCTTATGTCAGAACAGATACACAGATACACAGATAGGTGCTTGAAAACATTTGCTCATTAATGAGTGCATGAGTATTCAAAAGGCGTGTTTGTGTCCTAGTATGTGCATTTATGGACATAAGGGCCTAATCCTTTCATGAACATGCTGATTAGGATTAGTGACCCATAACTATTTCATTATAAAAAGTTACAATTCTTTAAAACATAATTGGTGGGTACAGAGATTTCAAAACGGAAACTGTTGCAATAAGGGTGGAAACAAAACTCTTTTAAAATAGTATTTGATAAGAATTACTTGAATAGATAAACATGTTAATTAGAATGGGGCATCCCAATACTTTTGTCCATTTATATTATTATTACAGTCTTACCATCATTTTCTCAAAGAGGGCCAGGATTTCCTTCTCGGATGTGATCCTTGAAGAGAGCTCCTCAAATTCAGAGGGGGTAGACCAGTCACCAGAGGAAGAGTGCTTAGCCATGTGGGACAGTTGTGGACGTTCCTTTTTACTGCCAGGAATCCGGATACTGGAAAACCTGTCCAACTGAAACAAAAAAAATGTTTGTTTTTTTAGTTAGGGTTAGGTAAGATGACTGTTATCATCACAGAGTTTTTATTCATTTTTCAGCTGCATTGTTACTGCTCAGTGATTCTGAAAACCAGAAAAAAGCATGTTAGTCAACAGCACATCACGAAACATGTTATGAGCTGACGTTTCTGTTCTTTTCATTCACCTCCTTTCTTATTCAAAGTGCCAAGTTTAATTAAAAATCTCTCTGTTTCTAGATGTATCTGCTAAATTCAGACAGCCTAACAAACAGAGCGTCTGAGCATCCGCAGAGACACAGTAACCCAGCATCGATTTATATTGAGGTGGTGGGCCCCCGCATCACACAGATAATGATTTCCTAATTGGATTAGATTTGTCAGGGAGCTGTTTGCTCTCCCCCGGCCTGTGGGCGCAACAGGGAGATGGGCGATTTAGATGTTAGACCTAGCTGATAAGGTAGGTGGTTTATTTTCAGGGGCCTTGCCCCTTTCATTCGGGGATGGGTAAATTAGTGGCAGTTATGTTTGAAAATATTTTTCTCCGACACCACCCGTCGTGCATTATCAGAGTGAGAAAGAGAGCACCACACTGAGATAATCAGCAACGACACTGATGTAAAATTAATTAAACACAAGCAGTGGATAAGAGTGTAGGTAGCGACTACAGTGTGTGAAGCCAGTGCACAGAGCGAATGTGTGGTGTCTGATACCGAACGACACCATCATCTGTCTAATTTGGTTTGCTGTTGCCCTAAAGCGCCTCTTCGCTACATTGAGTGATGGCACTGATCAGTTTAATCACAGAGATTCATCCCCAGCGGAGGGAAGAAGCAGTTTGCTATTCCACACTCGTTACCGGTGAATAGATAAATAAATATGTGCAGCCAGCACCTCGATAACAACAACAGACATCATACCGCAGCCAATGCGAGCTGATCGAGATGATGAAGTGCTTTTCAGGGCTGTTTAGGTGTTTATGAGTCTGCAGCTTACTTCCAATGCAATCTCTCTCTCTCCCTCTCCTTTTTCACCAACCGACACTTTGATGTTATACTAATGGCTCCATTCCCCATCATTTCTCTTTTGATCACTTTAGCATGCCCTACTCCAGTAATTCAGCCTCTCAGCACCAAAACACATTTCCACCATGACCAAACATCAGCCTTCACCTAGAGAAGACCACCCCCATTATCTAAGGACATGATTCACCTGTAGAAAACATGTGCGAACACATTCTGCTGCCTTATATACAAACCCTCTGCTGTCCCTCAGCAAAATGTCATCTTGTTTGTCAGAGACTGACGCATACCTGTGTACTCACTCTCTCATCCTTTTGGTTTTACATTTTTCACCCAGTGCTTCCCATTCATTTATGAAACTATGGGGACCCGCCATTGTCTAATTTGTGCCGCCATAGTTTCAAAACGAACCTTTAACTATTTAAAACGTCTTAATTCATTGTAGAGTTGCGATCGCTCAGCCTCTCTCTCTCTCTCGGCGGTGTATTCAATATTCGTTCCTCCGTGTACTTGCCTTTCCGCCTAGACGTCAACAGTCACAGATGTTATTGACAAAGAAGACAGCTGATTGAGTTTATGAGATAACGAAAGGTTAAAAAATGTCAATTTTTACCTGAAATTTGGAGCCATATTAGAGGGGGTAAAAATGAGATGAGAAATATGCCAGCATCATCATTTTATTTTTACACAGAGATCAGTATATAATATTAGTAAATCTGTTAATTTTAGCAATCCTTGATGCATTTTATGCCAATGGCAACTAATATATATACACTGATGATGATTTCACATCTCATTTTTACCCCCTCTAATATGGCTCCAAATTTCAGGTGAAAATTGACATTTTTACCTCCCTCTACAAATTAATTGATTACTTAACTATTCATCTGTGGCATTTCATATTTTTTAACATCACTCCAGATGTTGGTCTTGCTTCTGTAAAAATATTGCTTCTGTAAAATGATTTGACACAGAATGACCCATGGTGATTTTGTCAGACGATGCATAAATGATGAAAATAGAATTCAGTTGCGTAAAAATACAATATAAAGTGATAGATCAGAGTGTAGAAGCGAAACAGATTTCAAGTGCCAACACTAGACCAAACGCAGTCGTGTGTGACGTCATCAGCCCCACAGTCTCTCAAAATTCTGTGGGAAACACTGTTTTCACCTATTGATATTTCTTCTCAATCAATATTTATATTTCTGAGCTACATACTATGCTTTTTTGTGGCGAAGACCAATAGTTAGTCACATGTTATTTTAAAAGCCTAATGTTCACGTTTTGAAAATGACTTCATCTCTATTCCTACCAAAAACTTGATTCTCATTTATTAAAGAATCACGCAGCACTAATTAATTTATACATTTCAGACAGCACCTGACTTTGGTGTGTCTGTGTAACAGAGGGAATGTCCCAATGGTGTTCTCCTCATCATAGTCCTAATTACTCTGTTCCTGGGTCTAACTTCCCTCTGGGCTGTCCGGATCAATACCAAACCCAACAAAAACAAAACACATTTTGATGCCAGTCAATAATGCAAAAAAACTAAACACATTTTAAGGCTACAAGAGTGATCTTAAAGTAGGAGAGAGATGGAAAAAGAGTAAAGGACCCTGGACATAAAGGATTAAAGAAGAGAAGATTAAAATGTATTGAAAAAAGACAAAGGAGACGAATAGAGCGTTAACAGGGCAGGAGTGAGGAAAGCGAGAAGGATGATATGAGAGCGACGTGAGGATGGGGACGATTGCAGTGCTAAATGCCAATATTTGGTGCTATTTAACATGAGGGTGAAAAACAGCCACTGAGTTCCATCGATAAGGTGGTCCAGGTGCAGTTTAAATTAACTGACTGCTCCACTCCATGACCTGAAGTCTCCCATCCAAAATATTTCATTACTTTCACTGCTGCTAGAGGAAGCAGGTCCAGCTGCAAAGACTTGATATCCTCAAAATGTTTAATACAATTCTGTAGGGCTGGGCAAAAAAATCGAAAAATCAGATAACAGAAACAGATCAATTCAATATCGATTCTCAAAAGCTATGAATCGGTTTTTTCTTTCATATTTAAGCAAACACTGAACATTCATTTACGTTAATGTTATTGCTACTACTATCCACTAGATGTCACTTTTCTTTTTACAAGGGTGGATGTTACAACAGGGAGTATCCTTCATTCATTGCTTAATTAACATGGGATCGGGGTGTGTCATCAAATTTAAGGTCACATCCATATAAAAGGCAGCGGTTCACATGATTGCAGCCTCTATTTACAGCTATTTTTCTGAAATTTTGTTTGTTATACTGCATCTTAAATTTAAAATTGTTCTGTTTCAATATACCCACGTGTTTTAAAGTTTAATATACAGATTTGTGGCTCTTCATTTCATTTTTTAATTCACCATTGTAATGTGATATTTACTGATCTTTTTTAGAAATATCTATAGGATTTGTATTAAATCTATACCCAGATAGCAAGCAACCATTGAATCAATGTTAAAAAATTGTTAATTTGTCCATGTTAATTGCGTTGAATCAATATCACTTTTGCACCTGCAATTCATGTTGAAAATTTCAACAAATCACAATTATATTAACTCTTGTATTTTAATGTTAAGTCTTATTTAACTGGTCATGTTTAAAAGTAAACTTTTCAAAACATCTCTTTCTCTATCAATGTATAAGTGTTCTTATTAAAGCACTACTGAAAACATTGAAAGTGGTAAAAGAGTTGCCTGATCACAATAATGGTGATTTGTTTAAATTTCTAAAAAATGTCTACATTAATTGCAGGTGCAAAAGTGATATTGATTCAATGCAATTAACACTGACAAATCAACTATTTTTTAACATTGATTCAATGGTTGCTTGCTATCTGGGTAATCATTGACTCGAATCGAGAATCGACTCGAATCGATTCGAGAGCTTGTGAATCGGAATCGAAACATCAGAATCGATACCCATGCAGCCCTACAATTCTGCTAGGTACATGAAATTCTAAGGTGGTTCAGAATTCAGTGCAACACCATTTGGGTCTTTTTACTGTTCACTTGAAACAAGGAAATAAACAAATTTTTCATCATTATAAAGGACACATAATCAGAAAACTTCAACATGTTACTGTATCTAATGGATGTTTAAATGAATTGTGATACTGCTCATTTTAAGTACTTAATGAATTTTCCAAATATGGAAGTCAGTGCTTCATTAAGAAATATCCGCAGAATTTGAAATCCTTGCATGTTCCTAGGGTTCATCTCGAACAGGTCTAATGCAATCTGTGCCACTTACTATAGGAAACATCAATACAAGCTTTATGCATAAAGAATAACATTAGCATTAGTTAAGTGTTAGACAGGCACAAACTGATTCACTAGTCTTTAAACAAGCACTGAAAAAATTAAAATGCTACAATAAAAAAGTAAAGTGTTGAAAAAGTATATTTAACATGGTAGTAGATTAGTAAATTTAATCGAGCCTGAGCAAACCGCAAACAGCCTTGTTTGTAACAAGAAATTGCTTTGAATGAAGTGATGTGGTTAAGAGACTCAAAAGCTGTGTCAGGTATTAGGTATAGTCTGGTTAATAATGTGCAATGTCATTGAGAGGAACTCAAATTTAAGATGCAAGCCTGCTGTTAGTCAAGATGTACAGTACAGTAGTATGAGAAAGAATGAATGTCCAATGGAACAAGTGAGAAAAGCCTGATGTTAAAATGGAATCTTACCACATCATCGGTAAGTGTTCTGATGTTTAAGTGCTATGAACAGTGGGAGAAAAAAAGTGAAACGTGATTAGAATAATTTCACAATGGCATTGAGGATGACATTGCCATCCAAGTGCAGGGAGAAATGACATGGCTAAAACAAAGCTTTTGATTTAAGAAGTCAGTAAAAACTTGCTAGCCTACATCTAGATGAACAAGGAATTACAGTGCGAATTAACAGTTATTTTTGGACAGTTTAGGACTGCATTTTACAAAAACACACACATTTTGACAACACACATCTGTCACCTCAGTCTTGATAAGCAATTTGACCCTGTTTAGAGCTGGTAACCCTGACTGACTAACTTGCTACTGTAACCAGGGCCCGTCAAAGTGAATAAAAAACTATTTCTAACCTCACTAAAGCAAATGTCAAAATGTAGTCATAGAGAAAAGAGCACAAATTTCAGTGTAGCATGTAACCATACAGGCTCAATGATTAGTTAAAGGAGAGGTTTCTTTCTACTTTTACACAAATGTAATATAAATCTTAGGTAGGGCTGTGCGCTACAAGATTTTGTATTTCAAAAACGATGATAAGCTATTGGCATTTTGACTCGATATGGATTAATCTTACAGTCTAACAGAACGCAGAAATAAACGCAACAACAGTCAGTCAGCGTGCAGCTTTTATAATGCGCGTCAAAGTACAAAGTCCATTTCATACTGCACTTGGCAAAGAAAACTCGACATGAGGAGGAAAACATGACTGGAAGCGGAACTGCTTAATTGATTTTTTTGTCTGGAGCCCTGAATCAGCATACCAAACCATGCCATGTGCTTAAAGCATCACTTCACTATTATTTCAAGATTAACCAGAAAATCTAAATTTTAAACAATAAAATTACACCCAAAGGTGCCTACTGCATTACTGCAATACTACTGTATGGCGTTTCGGCCACCATTTTATTTTTTCGAGCTTGAGCCTTCTCGACCTATCCCGTTCCTCGCATGTTGTTATGGAAACGAAAGGTCTCCGTCATTAGTAAGCTGTGAAAAGGTGCTTGACAGGACGTTTTTCAGAAAAGTTGAACTTTTTTCAACCTCAAAAGACGCTCTGAGCTGCAGAAAACGACACTGGTGCTGGCGTTTTAAAAAAGCGATCGGGACTTTATTTGAACACAGACAGCTTTGTCAATTTGTAGTGGTTCTCTCTTGAGCTGATAAAGTAGATGCTGGGATTGCTGATAGCGAACCAGCCGGGTGGATTATCTGCTCGTCTCGAAATTTGTTAATTAAACATCATTCACTGAAGCACTTCGCTATAACGCACAGTGATCCTCCTTCCGTTCGCGTCTGCGTTACCATTTGCTTGTTATTTGGCGTGAGATTTGTTTAGTTGGGCAGAGTGAGAGCCTGAAAGCGTGTGCGAAAAGCTTACAACCCTGAGCTCGTGATTGAGCAGACATCTGATGCTAGGCGCTCTAGTGATAGTGGAGGGGCCATGCATGCTCAGACAATCCATTGCGTCATTGATCCCTCGTTTTAGCCCCGCCCAAACAACCCACAACCTTTCACTTGTGTGCAGGAGAGAGAGAGAGAGAGAGAGAGAGAGAGAGAGAGAGAGAATACGTTCGCGAAGTTCAGGTGTTTGTTTGTTCACTGCATTTGGGTGATGAATGTTATATAAATGGTGGCTATAACACTGGATTTGGAGATCATTTGAAAGTGATATATGGAGCCGTCCCAGCACTAAAAGATGCCGGACATGAACCGTATGCGGTGAGTGAAACTGATGTCCGTGTTTGTTTGGCAATGGGTGCGCACGTGCTTTAGTTCAGCCTACACCTCCCACCCCCACCCCCCCCCCGCACGCGCAGTATGCTTTCGGAACTAATCGTACAGCTGTATCTACCTTTTATAAATGTGATCAAACTAAATACTCTTCGAAGATACGAAGTATGCAATACTACTCTATAGGTGCTCAAGATTAACATGAGATTGGCAGAAACCGCGTATGTTAGGGCCGCTTTAACAGTTTAACTCCACAGTTCAGTACTACATACTTCTGAGTCTTTGTAATGTGTTCCAGCAATACATTTCTAACATCTATAATGTGTTTAGAAACAATTCTCAGAATGCTCTTTACCCAGACTTTAAAATGCCCAACTTTACAGCAGAAAAACACGTTTACAGCCTGGTACAAAAAATGATTTTGGTCTACATAGCTAATTTTACCCTTCATGACAACTGTGAGGGGGTCTAGTGTGCGACCTTATTTCTCAATGGTGCGACTAAAAAAAATGAGGCGACCAGCCATTCGAGGGAGAAAAAAAGTCTCCACGACTCTGAAAGTCTCCCTGTGATTCAACAACAGACACACATTAGGCCCATATTGTGGTCTAAACCAATCAGAGATAGTGAAGGGCGGACCCCCCTCTGATTGGCCGTGGTCCAGATTTTCCTGTACGTGTGTGTACCAGAGGTCGCGTTACCCGAAAATTCTCTGTCATTGACAGATTTTTTTTACCAGTGACGGAAAAACCTGAAGGCCGTCCGTCATTTTGACGGATTACAATGAGTGCAATTTGTAACTCCCGTTTGCCTTCATTAGAGCGTGATATGCTCGCGAATAGGGCTGTCACGATTATTAAATAATCGTCTCATCGCGATGATTGCGGATCATCGCAATTATCGCACATCTCTATAGAAGACACTAGGGGGAGCTGTAGTGCATCTGCATATTGCATATTTTAGTGTATATATTGTTACTAAAGCATGGTAATACTTGTAAAATGTATCACCACAACACAATCACTTAAAAAAAACTAAAACATATACAAATTACCTGCAGTACAATTTAATATTATTTAAGCAAATCTCAGTGTGAAAACCAGTCTACCAAAATTTCATTAACACACAAGTAAAATTTTACTGTAGTCTTGCAAGTGAGAAAAAAACAGACTAGAAGCTTTTCTATGACTGATAGTATTTTAATGGTGGCTTCAATTCACACCTGATCAATTTACTTCATTTACAAGTATTTGGTGGTTGTATTATTGACAGGTAAAAGCCTAAACCTTAAATATATGATGACCCAATTTTTTCCGATGTATTTCCAAGAAAAAAAATACATTGTCTTGTATTCAGAACAATATGGTCATTTCAATCGCTGAATCAAAAATGAATGAGAATTAAATGTCAAAGCTCAAAAACAGACAATTAATCGCCATAATCGCCAAAGCCCTAAAACAGACAATTAATCGTCAATCAAATTTCATAATCGTGACAGCCCTACTCGCGAAGGCACGTGCGTGTTTTCACCTGTCATTGTTACTGACTAGACATATGTGATGCGATCTGGGAAAACCCGTCGGATGTCGCGCAGGGACACCTATCAAAGTAAACCACATAACACGAAGAATGAAAGAGTATCAATGCACATTTCCTGCCAGTCCTGTGTAAACTACGGCATGCAAAGTTTTTTCATACTATGTTTTCGTGAGATGACAGAGCTCCCCGTCTGCAGCACCGGGAGTTATCCCCGGTCAGCTGCTCATGCGATCCGGACCGCGATCGCAAAACATACAAGGGATGATCAAAAGTCCAGACACTGTGCACATGATAAACAACGTAAAACTTGCTTCACTGCTTATTAGTTGTTGTCCATAATGTTTGCGAGTTTCCTTGTGTAGTTATAATGGCAGAGCTCTCGTTCTTTAAGTGTGCCCGCACCATTTTCCTTACTTTCGTTTTATTCAAACGGTTCTGTACAGTATTTTTATAGACTTCAACACTAGGAAATGTTTTTTTATTAAATTGTTATTAGAGTAAGTCTTTTACCACTGTAAAGTGACTTTTACTTGTGATACTGGACTGTTGTCCTTTTATTTTCTTCACTTAACTTTAAACCCGTTTTCCTCCAAATTCTGTTCCATACACAAGGTATGAGCAAAATAAAAACTGATTTGGAAAGGGCTTGAATATGGTATCAAAAACTGTAATATATAAATTTGCACCATGTGTTGGGTTTTCCCAGATCGAATCACATATGAACAATCATTAAAACATTAAATATATAGATGAATATAAACAACAACGGCTTTATAGGGCATTCAGTTGTATTAAAATACAACAAGTTCCGAGACGCAAGTACAGTGTGATGATGTCATGAACATACTAATTACTGCCTAAAGCCACAAAAATAAATAAATAGAAATAGACAATAAAAAGTCTAGCGCAACCTCTGCTGTGTACGTTTGAAAATGCGTGTGCTGCAGTCAGACAGAGAGGTGAGGAGCCTATGCCCATCAGTTAAACAGAGTGGATGTAGCGCGGATGATGAGAGAAGATGAAAAGAACAATTGACAACTTTTTCGTGAATAATGTTAAGTTAAGGCCTGATCCGTCCGAAAATCATAAGCAATGCTCGGACACGGAGCCATCAACCTCCCAGGTTATGTCAAGCCCTGGTCCATTTATCTTGAGATGTTTTAAGTTTAAATTTCAGTTCACTGAAGCACTTTAAGCACCAACACTTTTTCAGTAAGTTACCTTTCTTGTAGAATTGTGCTTCAAATAAAGAACTTTATGTTGACCAGATTGTTAGTTAATCATTTACAAGTCAATTTTGCCTATATGGACAGCGATTTATAAAAAAGTGAACTGGTAAAACTGCGGTGTTAAATGCGATGCGGTCGAAAATTTGGGTGCACCTAACTTTTGTGCTGGTGCACCTAAGAAAAAAAGTTAGGCGCACCAGTGCAACCAGTACAAAAAGTTATTCTAGAGCCCTGGGGGTGATTTTTTTATTTAAACTCTGTTTAAATTATATAAGACCTGCATAATTCAGGGCGTGGCCACTTGAGTGACACGTGGTTTTCAGCAACCAGTCACCTCAGCTCCAACCACGTCCCGCCTCTTTGCCTATTTTCGATTGTCCAAGAGTGAAACGCTGATAAGATTGCGACAGCTGGCTCCGCCCACTTCAGGCTTCAAAAAAGCTCCTCAGAAATCTACAGGTCACGTCACGGACCATTTTATACAGTCTATGGACAAAACCCTCAACATCAAAAGCAGACATTTTGAGGCCGATCGTTCTCTCTACCTGTCAGTCACTCTGGTCATGGTTGTTTTTAAATTTGGAGAAAGAAAATTCAGTCATTTGAAGACATACCAAACATGCAATTTAAGAGAACCATATGTCATACTTAATTTACCTGCGACAGTAAATACACCTTACACTACTTGGCTGTAATTATATTTTTGTTGTAATTATATAAATATCGGGTAGGACTCCCATGTACTCAATTTGTTTGTCAACTACAATGATAAAAACTCTGGAACTGATAGACATTTACTCTGTCTTAAACCCTAAATATATTTATTTATCGACTATCCTGTAATGCATTGTTTACATTTATGTCACTAAATATGAAACTATGAAAATATGTGTCCCTTTCTGCAGAGCACGTACCATTCAAGTCTTCCACACAAGTTAATATAATTACACAATATCATTCCTATAATAAAGCTAGATAAGAATGACTCCTCTGGTTGAAAATAAAATCTTCTCCATACATGGCTGAGAGAAAAAAAACAGGTTAAAAGGTTCCCCATGTGAAGCACTTGAGAACATAAGAGTTTCAGATATTAATTTCACACAATAAAGATTCTCACAGCCACCAGGGCGTGTCTAAACTACTGCAGTTTCGTTAACCTACTCCCCACCGCCATTCTCACAGCCTTTAGCCATCTCACCATCTACAAACTCAAATTCAGATATAATAAGTCCTTTATACAGATTCATAAGTGGCAAGAAATATCATGTTCTCCAAGCAGTTATACGCATTCCATTCATTGCGTCATGGCAAATCAGTTTTACATGAAACCCTCTTACTACTGTTGAAAGTTTTTGAAGATATCAAAGCAGTTCTGTATTTGATAGCTGGGCAAACAGCTTGATAGTAGCACTAATCATATACAGCAAGTGTGACAGGACCAGAAGAGACAAACTCCTATTGATTGACACAGCTACAGAAGAGAAAAAGTCATTGTTTTATACATGGAAAAGAACACCTCTTAGATAAAGGGTAATCTATTCTGACCAGAGACCAGACAAACCCAAACAAAAACAGTCTGTGTACAGGGAAGGACAACCAGTAGGAGATCCTCATTACAGCAGAGCAGAACTGCAAGGATTGAGTTCAGGTCTACTAATGAGATCAACACACCCAGCACCGTATGGATGGGTGTGCTAGCGGCCTTCTCAACCTCAGCCAAGGATAGTGGGCTGACCACCTACAGTAAACAAGAAGACTAGAAGAAAGTTAAAAGTGAAGTTATGAAATTCAAACTATGCATACTTGCAACTAAAAACTAAAAAGATGCAAGCATATTTGAATCATGTTTCATATAAAAGAACAACCTTATCAACTCCATGTTTTAGTATAAGTATAATACTCAGTATTTGAGGGAAAAAATGTTTTGGGCAAAATCCAAGTTTGACCGAACGCAATTAATTTTTCTTTTTAAGTGAATCATAGTATTATCTAGACAAATACAGTATAAATAAAAGGCCTGCAGATTCCCTTTGAAGTGTGAGTAACCTTTCAGCTGAAAAAAAATGAAGTGTGTTAGCTAGAGGCATAAAAAACATAAGACAGGAAACAATACGAGAGACGTCACATATTAAAGAAACTGGCAGGTGACTAGTTTTGGGTCAAGTGCACAGACTCAATCATCAACATCTTTAACCAAAAACCTCATAGCCACACAAACTTTTTAACGTTTAGCTACAATGGCAAGGCTAATTGGGAGTGTATTCATACATAATTGTAACAATAAAAAAAAACATTTGTTTTTTTCATATGGGGGCAACATTGAAAGATAAAAGCTATGACAAAGTGTATGTAATTAAAGAATTATGTGTGCTGCTGCGAATTAATACCACTATTTGCATGACCGTCAAAGTTACAGAAAAGCCTTCTACTTCTATTCTATGTGCTTAAAGTACAAGGCTGCCAAAACAACTGGCAGAAAAGCAAGACAGCCTTGAGAAGACCAGATTGTCATTCAAAGCAGCCTTTCAATCACCTTTGACGTGATGAACTTCCATTCATACAAATCAGGCTCCACAAATTGGAAGAGCTAAGCCCTCTGACTGGACATAGAAATATCCGTATTGATGACATAAATCATTTTGAGAAAGCAACAAAAATGAACGAACAAATGGTTCTAATCTCCGCCTACTCGCCTTCATTTTCTTGCGGTTTCTACTCCCTCATTGCACCTGTCTAATTAAAAGGACTTATTGCCATAATTAACAATGTTACCCTGTTTCGCCTGCTTTTATTATTAATAACCATGTTTATTGGGTCACTGCAATCGGCCATCCATCATAACAGTCTTCAATGAAAGGTCATCTCTGTCAATGTCAATGATAGCTGTGAGTACTGTACATAGCTTTCCAAAGAATTCAAAGTCAAGATCAAGTCAACTGAAATGAGCTAAATGATTATCAATAGAGAACCTGCTTTGAACAAAAATGGTACTGACAGTGTTTCGGGATCAAGATCACGAAGATCAATGTAAGAAACAACAAAAAAGTTCCCTTAAAACAGATCAAGGTTATGGGGCTTTACCTAGTGGCAGTTGCTAGGAAACCCTGTCTCGGCATGATGAGGTGAATGAAACAAACAACTAGTAGACTAGGAAGGTACGTATGACTGACATAGGTGAGATTTGTACAAATTTAAAAACACAAAAAAATGGAGAAAATATTTTACGCTTTTACGTGCATATACCTATCAAACTAAATAAAAAAAGAGAAAATCATTTGAAAAAATCTCAAACATAACTCCCTTCCCATTGTGTCAGTCTGTCATAACTGATAAAGGAAGAAAAGCTGCAGCACAAAGGCCAGCTAACAAGCAGGTAAAGTACTGGACGTCAAATGAAACAGTGACTAGATGGGTAATGAGTAAAAAGGTAGCAGGGGGTCTGACAGCACGAAGGTCAAGCTAAAGTTTTAACTACGTATGCATGAATGCAGATTCCTCCATCGACACTTTGCCAGGAGAGGCTATTAAAATCAATCCACTAGCACCTCAGCAGAGGTGAGAGACGCTAATCATGTCAATTGCAGTCCATTAGGCTCAATCACACCCACCTGCCAGTGATTGTCTTAACCTTGGACGTCAAGACCGCAGAGGCAGTGCAGCAATTGGGCTCAGCCTCTGTGCACAGATGCCATTGACAGCTGTCAGACTACCACCCCAGTCTATGCACATCACAGAGGCAGAGTGAGGCAAATACAATTATGTACAATACGTGTGAGTCTGAAGTAAATACTTTAGATACGCTGTAATATAAACTGGACTCCAAATCCAATAAAGGGATGTACAAGGTCTAGTTTCCTGTGTCAAGAGTCATGTTGTGTAACAGGAATGTGGAAAAATGTATGCATCAATTACATATGCACATTCAGATTTTTAGAAACATAGTTCAAACATGCTGTGAAGTATTCTAATATCCAGGGTTTTTCCTGCATAGAGAAATTGGAGGCGGCTGCCTCCGTCAAATGTCGTGCCGCCTCAGGCTCTCGCCAAAATTATGTTGCGAGTCTTCACAAGAAATGCTGCGTGCATTTATCAGACTGTCATTTGTAACTGCAGTTGCGACATTACGCCACAGTGGAAGCGCTGTTTCGTTATCAGCACACTGAGGCGCTAAAAGAGTTGCAGAACAAGAGCCAGCCTGTGTTTCACGGCTGTTTGTTTTGCATCCAAGTACGTTTAATTTCTTGAAATGTATTAAATTTACATGACGCACATCATTGTAATGTCTTTAGCTGTGCAGCTGGATCGTTGAATCAGCGTATACTGTACACAGCGAGTTCGCCAGTATGAACGCACATTGCATTCAGAACGACACGCACACGAATGACTCATTTGAACCGATTCATTTAAACTATTGAACTTTTCAGTTACTAGTGAATATAAGAGATCCTTGAATCATTTAAAATGAACCACAGAGAATGCAAGATGTGAATGAGCTTTGCTCATTTAGAAAGACTGGTTAATTCAGTTGGCTATTTTGGGCTGAAAACTTAGTTGAAAATGATAAAAAAGCTTTATTTCATAAAAAACATTTCTGTTTGGTTGAATAAAAGTAATGTTTTATATAACTTAATACTTGTCATTTTTATCTAATTTTATTATGTCAAACTTGAAGTCACTTTGGTTAAGCCACTAAAAGGTACGGTAGGCCTACGTGTGTGTGTGTGTGTGTGTGTGTGTGTGTGTGTGCGTGTGTGTGTGTGTGTGTGTGTGTGTGTGCGTGTGCGTGTGCGTGTGCGTGTGCGTGTGTGTGTACAAGATCAGGATGGCACCACCGCCGCCTCATTTTGAGCCAGGAAAAACCCTGATATCACTACCTGAATCAGCACTACCTTTCCGATTAATATTGAATTCAATTTCAAAGTTCAATCACAATTACCTTACAAAGTACCAAACTAAGTTACAGTGAGGTAATTGACAGTTAAATATTGACCAGACGCCAAAGTGTGGTAATGAGAAATGTGTTGAAACTTGAAACTTCATTCAGTTACCAGTTAGCCAGTTACATCATTCTGATTAAAATAAAAAAAGGTTTGCTTGCAGTTATAAACAAAAAAGCATGGTGACTCAGCAAGAGAGCTATACGATCAATGCACAAAAACTCCACCTCTTCGAAATTTAAGCACATTTTTTGTGGTTAATTACTGAAACTTTTAGTACCAACTTTAAAAGAGCTAACTGTATAAAATTCAAATAAAATATTTGTGTGTAGTTTACGTATTTTGTTTAGTGAATGAAATGTACTTTATTATTGCTTACGAATGTCAATTAAGGGATAGTTCACCCAAAACGAACATTATTCAATCTCATTTTGCTCAAAACCTGTATTAATATGACTCTTATTTTCGGTGGAACACAAATATACATTTTGAGGTTTTGTGGTCATACAATGGAGGTCAATGCAATTCTTTTGTGTCCTGCGGAACAAAGTCATGTTTCAGAATGATTTTTCTTTTCTTTGAGTTCTCAAACTTTGTCAGGCACAACAGAGATCACAAAATCAAGTTAAATTAATTTGACAGGGCCAAAGTATGTTTACATCTATTTTGTTTGGATAACATATTACCTCCACAAAGACACAGCAACCTGCATGTGCATGTCTGCTGATCTGTCTGGCTTTATTTGCATCTATCTTTTCCTCATTCTGAGGGTGGATCTCTGGCCCTCTTCCAATCTCCAGGTTTGCGTCCGAAGGGCGATGTGGTCTATCAGGAGGAAGAGGGGAATTGACTGGGCTGACAGCTGGTCTCCACGGATACAGCTGGGGTCGGGATAAAGAGCCAAAGGCAAGTTCAGAGCTGCATAGCAATCAGCACACCAGGGGACTGTCAGGCAGGGCCAAGGGGTTAGGAACAAGGGAGAAAGACACCATCCTGAAACCATACCACACTTCGGGTCTCATCCCCAAACATCAGAGACATCAAGATGGTAATCTCTTATTCGCTCTCTGTCATGCCACTTAAATGCATTTTGTAACAAATTGCATAACATGAGTGCTGTCAACCAGCTCAACTTGAACGCCTAGCAAAAAACTGTTGAACCATCACCACCTCCATCAACACATATATTTTAGCAGGTGGAGGTTTAAATCCACTACTCATGTGCTGATGCTTTGGCGCACTGTTGCTATGGTTACAAGAAACAATCTCTTTCAGTGTGTGTGTGTGTGTGTGTGTGTGCGTGCGTGCGTGTGTGTGCGCGCATTCATGTTTTTATATCCCGGTGGGGACCTAAACCTGAATGCACACCAACACATGGGGACTCGTGTCACCGTGGGTAGGGCTGTCACGATTATTAAATAACCGTCTCATCGCGATTGCTTGACCTCATCGCAATGGTTTCAGATCATCGCAATTATTGCACATCTCTATAGAAGACACTAGGGGGAGCTGTAGTGCATCTGCATATGCAACATAGAAGTAAACTTTTCTTGTAGTTTTGCAAGTGAGAAAAAAACAGATTAGAAGCTTTTCTATGACTGATAGCATTTTAATGGTGGCTTCAATTCACTCCTGATCAATTACTTAATTTACAAGTATTTGGCGGTTGTATTATTGACAGGTAAAAGCTTTAACCTTAAGTATGATGACCCAATTTTTTCCTACGTATTTCCAAGAAAATGAACATAGTCTTTATATTCAGAACAATATGGTCGTTTCAAAGCTGAATAAAAAATGTATGAGAATTAAAAGTCAAAGCTCTAAAACAGACAATTAATCGTCATAATCGCAATGATTTATTAGACAATTAATCGTCAGCCAAATTTAATAATCGTGACAGCCCTAACCGTGGGGCCCAAAATTGAGGTCCCCATGGGCAAAAAAGCTTATAAATTGTACAGAACGATATTTTTTAAAAATCTAAAAATGCAAAAAGTTTTCTATGATCTTTAGGTTTAGGGGTAGGGTTAGGGGATAGAATATACGGTTTGTACTACAGTATAAAAAACATTACGCCTATGGACTGTCCCCATGGAGATAATAAACCAGACTGCGTGTGTGTGTGACAGAGAAAGTGTTTTTCATCATGCGAGTCATGAATGCTCATGCGGTAGCTGCTAGAGTCTGTGCTCTCTCTTTCTATGTTCAATACAGACACTCCTACTGCAGTGGCTTAGAGTGTTCTCAGACACTGAGCATTGTCACCCCTACAGAATATCACTGTCTAGATCTACAGGGGAGATTTTTTCCTTCAAATATTAATGGACTTTTCTTTCCTACAGTTACCTAAAAATGTATCTATATTTAATCTATATTTGCAATGCATAGATGTTTATGTTCATTATAAAACATTTGTTACTGTTTGCCTAAAGGGTCAGTATTGTCTACAGTATAAAGTTGCTAAGTCCACATCACTAACATTTATTAATTAAAAAAACTTTAGGCTACTACCTGAAACATCCATACATGATGTGTATCCAATAGAAATAAAAACGGATTATACTTTATTTTTTTCTAAGGCTTAATTCGGAAAACAAAAATTTGTAACAGTAAGAGCAATCTCAGTCTGTGACAGATTTAAACAAAGTCAGAAACATCTTGCAGCTCTTAGTAAACATCCATACAATCTTGTACTACTGTTGCTGGGATTACAATCAAAACCTGTCTCCTTGTGAAAATCACAAAATGCCTCTAAAAATATTGTCAGACAGGATAAGACAGACCAAAACCATGGTTGACTCATAGTGTGCCTTTTGATGCCACACAGTGCTTTCCAAAATTGTGTGTTGAAAGAAATATTAAAACTGTCTTTTTGCAGAAGGTAAGGAAAGGCATAAATCCTACATTTCAGTCTGCACTTGGAAGAGACAACTTCCTGCTGGCTTCAACGACAGCTTAGTTTTCAGTGAGCTTTTCATCACACCAGGAAATAAGTGCAGCCGCTAAAGGGAACAAGCTATCGCAACTTAGAAACCTTCAGGTGTAGAATGTTTGACACCTGAGTGACAAACTGAATAAGTAAATTACCTTTCAATACAAATTAACACAAAAATACAGAGACAACTAGGGAGAAAGATTAAGAAAATTGGATATACAGTAATTGCACTGGCCTTGATAGGGATGTCACGATTATTAAATAATCGTCTCATCTCATCCCGATTATTTGGCCTCGTCATCACGATGGTTTCAGATCATCGCAATTATTGCACATCTCCATAGAAGACACTAGGGGGAGCTGTAGTGCCTGCATATTACATATTTTAGTGTATCTATTGTAACTAAAGCATTGTAATACTTGTAAAATATACCACCACAACACAATAAAAACTAAAGCATATACCATAAAAATAACCTGCAGTACAATTTAATATTATTTAAACTAATCTCAGTGTGAAAACCAATCTACCAAAATTTCATTAACATCGAAGTAAAATTTTATTGTAGTCTTGTAATTGAGAAAAAAAACAGACTAGAAGCATTTCTATGACTGATAGCATTTTAATGGTGGCTTCACTCCTGATCAACTTACTTAATTTACAAGTATTTGGCGGTTGTATTCTTGACAGGTAAAAGCCTAAACCTTAAATATATGATAAACCAATATTTTCTGATGTATTTCCAAGAAAAAAAACATATTTTTTATATTCAGAACAATATGGTTGTTTCAAAGCTGAATCAAAAACGTATGAGAATTAAATGTCAAAGCTCTAAAACAGACAATTAATCGTCATAATTAGAGATGCACCGATTGCAATTTTCTTTGCCGATTCCGATTTCCGATTTTATTACAAGTGAAACCTGCCGATTCGGATTTTCTATCCACAAACTATAATTGACAGTATACTGTATATAAAACCATAATAACTTTTCTTCAATACACTTTTTCTTATTTTCATTTCATTGAATAAATGATTGAACATTACAATTTCCCCAAATTTCCCTAAATGCCGTTCTCCAAGCTGCATTAAATTACAGAATCTTCTCTTTCCCAAACAACTCTTAAATTGAAAAACTCTGTGACTGAAAAGAAGTACAAATAATAAAATATAACTAAACATGTCACTTAATTTACCTTTTTCATTTTTGTACTCATCTCACAAAAGTCTAAGATAACAATAAAATACTTCAACTTTATTCTTGTCTGTTTCTGTTTATGAAACTAACATTGCTTTATTTCGTTTTTTCTGAAATGTAAAATAAATTGTCTTTATCTTGTGTCTGTAGTATTAAAAGAAGTGGGTTGATTTTTGCTGCAACTTCAATAAAAAAGTTAAAAATCTTATGAGTGAATTCTACTCTAAAGATGTATATGTATTTGCAGTTTTTTGTGTTAGTAAAGAACTCAATCACATATATTGGTTGATTTATTCATTTTTTGACTGTTGACTGACCGGCCGGTCACCGGTCCGGCCGATCATACGAAAAACCGGCCGATTCCGATCTCTCTCCGGTCAATCGGTGCACCTCTAGTCATAATCGCAATGATTTACTAGACAATTAATCGTCAGCCAAATTTCATAACCGTGACAGCCCTAGGCCTTGATAGTTGCACTTATTTTCTCTGGCATTGTTGTTTTGTGCCTTCAAGAAAGTCCGATCTATTTAATTAAGGTGAGTCAAAAGTTAACTGCACCATTACAGCAGCAGCACATGCTATGAAAAAAATGTAGAAAATCACTGGCAGCTTCTATAATTGCCTTTTCCACATCCATTCTATTCTTTATGCCCAACGCTGCCATTTGGCCTTCCAATGAGGCAAGAGCAGCTCCAGACTCTCACCTCTCATATGATAAATGCAGCCCTCTCACCCTAGAGCACTATACAGTCTCGTACGCATTCGTTTGACTTTTTCTTTCTTGCTTCTTTTTCCTGTTACTAATTTTAGATAGACCCTTATGGCAGGATGTCTTGCCAACAGTAGCAACAGTCAAAAGCATTCCAAACAGACTGTGACATTCAGACAGTGTTCCAATTTTACAAATCTCAATCAACAAGTTATGCAGTTGCACAGTGATGTCTTGCCTGCCCATCACTGTGGAAACATTTCTGCTCACAGACTCCTTCACTCCTAGTGAAGGGAGGAAGAGAGAAGGCAGTGGGCTGTCAAAACAGCATGAGAATAAAAGCTAGTAAAATCCATCAAGTGGTTTTGGCTCTGCGTGGATATATAACACCAACAATAAAAGCCGAGTGTAAATTACTTATCTCTTTTCACCCTCAAGTCTCCTCATTCAATTTTGTTCCCCCTAGTTCTTTCTTGCGTATCCGCAATATACACAAATCAATCTGGCATCATAATTGGTGGTAATGAGAGCTGTTTGGTTGACCCTCACCATGTTACGTTCCCTTGTTGGTGCAGTATTGTGAGCTGCATTGAAATCCATCTCTCTCCCATTTGCATGGTCTCTTGCTCGGTCTCTCTCTCTTATTGGAGACAGATGGGGAAGCTGAACGTTTAGCCTAGGACAATGCTTTCTGAAGGGTAGCCCAGAATGTCACCCAACAAATTTGAACACCTGCTCTGGCAACTACACCTACCCATCTAAATTGAGCAGTCGATGACTCAACCAAACTTGCATAGGGTTTAGCGGAATTGCTTCATTAACAGGGCATGCAGTTTTAAAATTATTTTACTCTCTGCACTTAGTCCTAACATGCTAAACATGTAACAGTTACAATTAAATGTATACAGTATGTGGCGATGCAGATCACTTTCATGAATCCAGATATAATATCAAGCCTGTCAAGATAGCTATAGCCTTCTTATGCTGACATATTAAGCTTGATGTTGTGATAATAATAACATCTCACTTTGGCTTTACAGAGCCCCTAGGTTTTCTCATAATGAACAAACATCATCCCCTTTTACCTTACTCAACATTTCAGCATAATTAATAAAATGGTTGTATAAACATTATATGAAGTTAAGTACAGCCGTTACTTTCCATATTTCACCCATTAATGACACACCCAAAGCAGTTAAATAATTTATGTGTAATTATGGGCTTATCTGCAGCTGGATTTGAAGAAACAAAACAGCAATATCCCCTCTTCTACTTGTTCAAACTCAATAAACAAATATAGATGCAGCTCTTATAGTAATATTATAACAGAAAGAGAACCCTAAATGAGCTGGATATGAAATCACACGAAAGAGAGCGGTTTAAATGGTTTATACAGTATATGTCTCAATGCTGTCATTTTGTGGTTTTACTGTGCCACCTACTGGTTACTGACCATATTTCACTAGACCAAATTATCCAACTTGAGGTTGAAATGGAAACAAAAAATATGGCTAATATCTTAACCACATATTTAGAGTCTGTATTTAGAGTCAATGCAAAGATGATAATCTTTTTGCCAAAACAGTCATTTGTTTATTTCCTAAAACAACCAGATTGCAGATACATCATGTATGCCAGTGGTTCCCAAACTGGGGTACGCTACCCCCCAAGTGACGGAGGGGGTACTTGAACAAAATCCTGAAATCTACTGTTTACTTAATTATAACGCACCTGACAATCAACCAGGCATGTTTTTCTCACAAGCTAAATATAAAGACGTGCTCCCTATAGTGTACACAAAGCAAAATAGCAGTCACGTAGTGCCATAAAAGGTCAAATTCATGACATCCAATCAAAAAATATGCGTCCACTCATGCGTAAGCGCACGTCTTTACGTACCGCATGTAATTCGACTGCACGCGGCTTAGAACGAAGCAACAACTGCTTGTTAAATCAAAATGGATAAGTGGTTGCAAAGACTTAGGCCCGCAGCCACAAAGAAAATCGACTCCCAGCAGCTCGGATGATCCACAGTCCTCTGACCACACCCCGGGTCCCTCCAACAGCACTTCGGCTGCAGGTGTAAATCAACCACCCGCGGTTGACACCGACACAGATAGCGATGCATCGGCGACTACAGCGTCAACTCAGGTTCAGCAGTTCACAGAAAGACGATCAAAAAGGCGTAAATATGATGAGAAATACATTTCATATGGATTTACTTACATTGGCAGTGACGAAAATCCCAAACCACAATGCGTTATATGTGCAAAAGTACTCTATCATAACTGCATGAAGCCAGCATTTTTGCGCAGGCATTTAGAAACAAAGCATGCGACATGGAACAATAAACCGCAAGAGTTTCTCGAAAGACAGTTAAGACAACTCGGGAGTAGTAAGGCCCTTATAACAGCGTCAGAAAACCTTAATAAGAAAGGACTGGAAGCATCCTACATGGTGAGTTACAGAGTGGCAATTGTGGAGAATGTAATTATGTAATTATTTTATTATTATTTCTATTATTTATGTATGAGTCATATATCATTTATTGTTTGATAAAAGAAAATTTCGGGGGGTACGCCATTGTAAAAAGTTTGGGAACCACTGATGTATGCAAAGTAGCTAGTGAAAAGATAAAGTAATAGCCATTTTGTGACAACAAACAAACTTTGGAGCCTTAAAGTAGTATTACTTTTAAACTAATTTCAACATTAGCACGTAAACAATATAATTACAGTAAGGTCAAAACTCATTCAAACCCATTCAGATCTATCTAGATTCCTTTTACATTTAGATTCATTATTCATCTTCTACACACAACCAGTAAAATGATGTCTGCATCTCCTTTTTTCCTTAGAGGAGATATGACATCACTCCTGAGACTAAAGGTCATTGCACATTGAGTCCGAAATTTGCGTACAGAATTTCCGCAATAAATACGACCTCACGTTGTGTCAATCACATTTACACACTAGGGCTGTGTATTGGCAAGTGCCTCCCGATACGATACATATCACGATAGATGGGTCACGATACAACATATTGCTATGTATTTCGATACGATACACATTTGCGATATATTGCAATACTTTAAATAGAAAATGTAAAAAGTAGAGCTAGAAATACAACATGCTGTGCACCACCTGAGGACCTTTAGATCAGAGGTTTGGGTTCTCAAACTGTGGATTTGAGACCCTCAAGTGGGTAGCACAGGGGAATAAGGTGGGTCACGCAAGTCACTTGGCTGTTGTGGTGCATTACAGTTAAAACACTGAACATGGGCAGTATAAAACCTCTGGTTCATCCGTGCTGTAAATGCCATGGTGTCACATCCGTGAAAGCACAATAAATGTCATTGTTACTTTTCTTAATAAACTTTTTGTCTAATGCACTGCAGTAGCCAAGTGACTTGTGTCATGACTTGCGAAGCCTACAAACAGCATTATTTTATATAACTCATTACTCCATTACTTATTTTGAAAACCAAAGCACACCCACACATCAGCTCTGAGAGCTCGAAGCGTTCTTATTAGGAGTGTAACGGTTCTCGGTAAATAATTGAACCGCACGGTTCTCCACCAACGGTTCAGCACACGGTCCAACGCGCTTGGACCGCGGTTCATCTTAAATCTGACGACGCATTTATAATGTGGTTCGTTAAAAATGATAATGCATAAAACAGACTGACAAAGTTCAGCTAATGTATGTTTGTCGATGGATACACATTTAATACCTAAAACAAATCAAATAACGTAGACAAATTTCAATTGACGTATGCTGTAATATGACCAGTCATTTATGCTTTCATCACCCGGTGTTGTGAGCGCGCGAGTGCAGGTGAGACCTGAACAGCACGTGTTGCTGTTTAAACTAAACTCATTCAAGCCTTGCCAATTTAAACATTTAAGTGCAAGATGATGCAGAAGAAAACTCACTTGCGCGCTGTGAGAAGATCCGAAGCGCGCATAAGGAAAGTCTCAGACATGGCGCAAATATTGAGTTGTCTTTGAAGGGCTTAAACGGACAAATTCACACACGAAGTAGGTCAACATGCCTATCTTGTCGAGTATCTTAACAAACATAATAGGTTATGTCCTAAGTGAACGGACGAAACAGATGAAAAACAATGCATGTGTACAGTATCAGTGTTCTGGATGTGTTTCATTCCTCTTAAAGCGGCAGCAGCATATTCCTGCTGTCTGTTAAAAGTCAAGGAAATCACTCACTGCTTGTGACTCAATAGCTTCTGTAACTTCAATTATGATTCGTCTTTATTTAATTTGTACATATGCAATGTTATTTTTTATTTGATTACTTTAATCCATTTCTACCTTAAAAGGTATATATACAGTATCTTATTTAATTTTCTGCTTTGCTCTGTTGTTTTATTGGTGCTGTTACTTGTAGCTTGATTATTTGTTCTTATTTTTATTTGTCTGTAGTCCCTTTTCCCTGAACATAGCACAAATCGAACCGAACCGAAACCGTGACTCTAAAACCGTGACACAGACCGAACCGTGAGTAATTTGAACCGTTTCACCCCTAGTTCTTATATTTTTCGCCATGCTCGCTTCCAATTACTGTATGTATATGACATGATTTTTAAAAAATTATCGATAGTGGAGGTATCACTATCGATACACTATCGAAAAAATATATATTGCGATAGTTACATGTATCGATATTTTTGCACAGCCCTATTACACACTGCCTCCGATATTTTCGTCCGTCATAAAAAAATTTGGGTTCGACTGGGTTCGATTTTCAGCATTTTTCAAGCATTTTGAGAGGCGCTTTGACAATTCAGAGACACCGTACAAACGAGCGCCAAACACGAAAAACACATACGAAAATTTCAGACTGTATGTGCAACGACCTAGAGACAACATTTCTGTTACACAAACATTGACAACAGAACAAGCATTCTAGCAAATGTCTTAGCTTTTTTTTATCTGCTTTGCTCTTTTTTTACACAGATTTATAGGCTGTCATAATGCACGTTTTTATTTTGCATGAACAATCATAAAACACTCTTGATAAGGGTTCAACATTTAATCACCACTAAATAATTTAAAAAGTTTAGAAACCACAAATGGACAAAATATTTACAACAGGTTTCTGGCAAAACATGAACCATGGAGAGAACATGGACAACAGCAGATAGAGCAATAACAGTGAACAAAATTCCAACTGCCAAGTTTTAAGACAGCCCACGGTTTTATTTTTAAAAGAAAAAGCTCAGTGCGAAACACTCAAGTCTGGCCTTTAACAGTGAAATTCCACAAATTCTGACATCAGACCTCATTCTGAAAGCTATGGCTTGCCTTGAAGTCTGTAAGCATAGCACACAAGGGTGTGTTGATGGGAAAAAATCCCAGGACTGTTAGACATCCAGAACTTTTCAACAAGTGAGCTGCTTATGAAGTTAACGCCAAAAACATGTGACCCCGCTTTACAATCATTGTACTTGTGCCTTTTTTAGCAGTCATTCTCTTTTGTAAAAGAATAGGTAAACCCTGACTCTGAGGTTTTTCAAGTTATGAGCAAAAAATAATAATTTGTGGAAGATTAGCTATTATGACATTTAATCATGACTTTAGCCAAGCAAAATCCTCTAACCATGAGCCAGTTGCATAAACTGCTTAGACTATAGTCTTAGAAGTTTGTCATCTCATTTTTTTCTTCAAGACTGGTCATAACTTCTTTAAAAAGTTACATAAAAAGGTAGACTGGTCTAATTGAAATCTGAAAAGTAAGACTGATTAGTCCTAACTAACTGCTAGTCAGTGAAAATCGTTGTTAAGACACAGTCTTAATTTAGCAGCTAAGTTTATGCAACTGGTCCCAGGACTAAGGTTGCAAGAAAACAATACATAAAGCCTCTTAAAAATATTTGGCAACCTAGAAACATTGTGGAGAGAAATGTCTAATTCAAATGTGATTAACACATTTTGTGTACATATTAACGAACAATTTCCAATAAGTTACTTAAAACATAACTTTTTATGCCAAACGTAATCATGACACAGTGTCATTCACACACACTGGACGTTCAGAAATAAGACTCTTTCTACACTTAAGACTGGATTATTCTGCTTTATCCCTGAGCTAATTTTATCCTTTGATTTAGCACTGACAGTCAACAACTAAGTTCATGACACTGAATAAGGGGTTCAGCACATATGTAGGCATGTTCTATCTATTTTTTATCTTTATTTTATACAAATTAGTTATTAAATTTAGTTTATTCAGTTTACATAACTAGACATTTGTGATCAAACACAACCATGTCTAACTATTTTACAAAACAGAATAATTTAGACACAAAAAACAACCCTTGACTTTGATATGGTTTACCTTTACACACCGTACTATGCACTTTATTGACATTTAACGTTAAGAATATTCTGGTATTTTAATTACATATTTCTGGTGATAAGAATCTAATCTGGGTGGACATCACTAACAAGACGATATAAGACAACACATATGGAAATTCCATGTACGTTTTAAATGTGAATGGAAAATACTTACAAACTTAGTCTTTTTGTCTCCGTCATCGCCACCTGAACTACCGTGCGAAGAAATTCCAGTTCCAAATCCTTTTTTCCGATGGATTTTTCCATTACTGGAGCAGTCATATCGCGAGTGGTGGGAATTCTCCATGTCAAATTGAAGCTATAAAAGTATTTCTACCAAGGTTACGGCGTTTAATAAGGGTTTAAGGGATCATGCTATTTCTGAGGTAAAAACTTTCTATTGACCGTCAAGAGCGGGAAGCGCGAGCTCGGATGAAGTTGTTGTTTGCGAGCGATGATACACGAGACACATTCGCCTGTAACTAGTTGTTATTAGGCGACTAACGACGTTAATCCAATTTCGAGCGTTTAAGATCTCACTAACACCCGTATCAAACTATCGGTTCTGTTAAAGTGTTTACACAATACGCAACAAAGAGATTTTCAAATGTTGAAAGTTTGTTCAGATAACGTTAGTCAAACGAATAAAAAATCTTGATTTGTACAGCAAAGGAATGTCAGCGACGCCTTTACCAGTAATCCAAAACTCCCGCTTCAGACACAGCACAAAACAGCCAATGAAATGCGTCGGATTGAGAATCACTTGATGTCAGAGTAAAGAATCTTCCTTAAGAACGAGCGTTCCCCTGAATTTGCTTCCGTGTGGCATCACGTGATTAACATCAACGCTTGCAATTGGCTACAGATTTCCATGTATTTTTACACTGCGATTTGAACATTATTCAAATGAAAATACACTCTTTTAAAATATTTATAGTATTACATTACCACAACATTGGTATTTTTGGATGCAAACGTATTTACATGTTCAGTGTTTTTTTTTTTAATAATAGTATTATTGCATCTTGTGGTGTCACTGAAGTTAAAAACGTGTCAGATTAGAGTGGACAGGCTAGGAGGTAATAGCTATGGCTAATATGGAGTGGCTTTTCATGACGTGCCTTGCCGGAAGAGCAAAGGTGTCAGGGAAAATAAGTATTTCAAATAAGATTAACAAGATTTTTTTAGTGTTTGGCTATTTTAATAACACATATACATATTTCTAGTTATGTCAAACTGTAGAATATTTTATTGGGTAGAGACTGTGAGTGAGAGGCCTTGAAGCTAAAGGTTGAGATCCACTGCTCTAACTAAAGAATTGTAACAACCCCCATGTCTTAAAGTGATACTTCACCCGAAAATGAAAATTCTGTCATCATTTACTCACCTTCGAGTTCCAAATCTGTATGAATTTCTTTGTTCTGATGAACACAGAGAAAGATATTTGGAAGAATGCTTGTAACCAGACAGATTTAGCCTCCCATTGACTACCATAGTAGGAAAAAATACAATGGTAGTCAAAAGTCCCCCAGAACTGTTTGCTGTCCTACATTCTTCAAAATGTCTTCTTTTGTGTTCAACAAAACCATAAAAATGATAAAGTAATTTTTCCTATTTTCCCACATCAGATTTGGAAGAATTCCAAGGTGAGTAAATGATGACAGAATTTAAATTTTTGGGTGAAGTATCCCTTTAAAATGTAACTTTGCAGCAGAGATCTTGCTGTTTTTCTAATAAACTAAACACAACAGCACACCCATGAACAGCACATTTATTCACCATTCAATACATAGGGTCCTATCTGTACACGCAATATAGATTTTGTTAGCATATACTCTTTCTATAGTACAATAATCATATACACAAATATACACAATTTAAAATATAAACTTGTTCCAAAGTACAACATATACCATGATTTTCATTTCACAATGAAGCGTTTCATTGAGGCAGTCCACACAATGTATTTATTATCTATGGTGGTTGGAGCACAGGCAACAACAAGCAGGCTCAATCAGCACAACTGAAACAGTGAAATGGAAGAGGGTTTTCTTCAGGACGTCCTACAGCTGGGCTGGATAAAAGTCTTTGGATCATGCACTATCAGGCCTCTTTCTATGCATCGACAGTGATTGTCTGTTTTGAATTGCTCTGATACAGTAACACGTTTTTGTTCCTCTCAAAGTAACACCGTGTTGTTATTGTATGTTTGTATGGCACATTTAAAATAGTCTCTGACCATGTGCACATCTGAACGTGTCCACTAGGAGAAGTATTGTGCAAAACACATTTCCTCCTCGACAAACCCATAATGCATAATGGTAATGATAAAAGTGTATGAGCACAGGTATGCGCACACTCCCATTCACAAGCATTCACATGCATGTTTAACCTTTTCTCAGCTTCGTCACCCCACCTCTCTTTCTCTCACTCATGCACACACACAACCCATCCTTCCAAATCATTCTACACTTGTGATATAATCTGCATATTAAAACTGGGTGAGCGAGACTGTTTGGACAAAGGGCTTCCAGACGAAAACTGACTCCCAGGGGAGATGAGATCTTGGCTCCTTGCTGTTCGCCCGAGTCGCTCTTCTTGCAAGCTGATGGCTGACATATAATGAGCCCTGTCTGCACTGAGACTTCCTAGAGATAGGCTATCAGTAGGCCCTGATGAACCATTCAGTCCTGTACAGTCAAGGGACTTGCTAGAAGACGTGCTGGCAGTTTTGGGTGGTGGACCAGCGAAAGGAGGGATGTAATGAGGATCAAGGAACTGTCTAGGAACGCTGGGACTCGGGCTGCGACTTCCTACTGCGGTACGGAGGCTGACAGCAGGGGGAGGGGACTGGTGCCGTTGGTGAAGGCTCCGGAGGGCGGCTCTAGTGTCGGCCGACGTGCTCTCTCTCTGCCTGGCTCCTAGATTGCGGGACGGTCGGATCCCTGTTATGACCCAGTCGCGTTTCACGCTGCTGGGTTGGCTGCTGCTGGAAGCCCCAGAGGAGAAACCTTCATCTGGGTCAAAAGAATCCTCTCCACAGCTCACGCCATCAGCATCTAAACAGAGGGTAGCGGACAGGGATGAATGAGGAGAAAACAAAAAGTAAGATGAACTAGATTTGCATTTCCTAAAGGAGATACCAGTGCTTGCAATACAGTAGGAATAATATTTAAGTTTTGGGTAAGCTATGGCATTGCTTTTGTGTAACCCAAATGTTGGATCTGAACTGTTTTGCTGTTGCCATGACAATCAGCAGCAGGCATCTTGTGTTCATTCTCATGCACAGCAGAAATCATCCAACACGACACCATATCTGCAGTGTAAATGATGTATAATTAATGGGAAAGTTGTTATAATTAATGAATGAAAGTTCTGTCATGAATTAGTCACTCTCTGGTTGTTCCAAATCTGCATGAATTTCTTTGTTTGGTTGAACACAGAGAAAGAAATTTGGACAAATGCTTGTAACCAAACAGTTCTTGGACCACATTGACTACCATAGTAGGAAAAATTACAATGGTAGTCAACAGTGCTCCAGAACTGTTTACATTTTTCAAAATATCTTCTTTTTACATTTTCAAAATTCTTTTGTGTAATTTTTCCTACTGTGGTAGTCAATGATGGCCTATTACTGTTTGGTTATTAGCATTCTTGCAAATATCTTTCTCTGTGTTCATCAGAACAAAGACATTTATACAGATTTGGAACAACTCAAAGGTAAATGATGACAGAATTTTTATTTTCGGGTGAACAGTCCCTTTATTCCGAAAAAAGAATAGAAAGTATGTTAATGATCAAAATACATAATTCTATTCCTAATTTGTAAAGCAAATGATATTTTCCATCATTTTGAATAAACATCCTATCAATATATTTCAAAGGAGAATTTACTAAATACTAGTATATTCATTTACTGTAAAACAAAAGCACTAATCACAATACCGTGCTCGTTCTAATGAACAAAGGAGTCTGGAAACAGTAAAAGTCTCCACGGGGCAAACGTAAATCACAAGTTTTTGAATCACTGGGGTATGGTCCGTCTAACAAATAGGGCCAATAAATACTGGCTATAGTCAACAAACGTCCGGCTTTTCTAATTATGATGTCTTCCTAAGCCCAGCCTACCCCCTTGCAAAGTTAGATGAATGGTACACTTTATCCGCCCACGTGACGCGAGATTGGTTGGTTTCTCCGGAGGGGTATATCGACTGGGGGTGATGGAGGTGTAGAATTCAGCCGTGGTCGAGAAATCAAAACAATCTAAGGTAAAGACAGTGATCATGCTAAACACAATGCTGACAAAGGGAAAATGTAACATAGCAATGTCTTCCTGAATGGATACAATAGAGCGACTATCACCACAGAAACATAATACAGTACATGTAGCATGTGCACTTTTAATCATGAGAAAAGAAATGAGCAAAAAACAATGAAAGGACTGACACAAGAGACTCTCTTTGGGTACAAATGAAGAAGGTTCATTTTCTTGACTGTGTGTGTGTTTGTATACTTGTGTGTTTTGTATTCGCACCCTCTCGTTTCCAGCGAAGCCGTCGAATGGAAGCAGCAGTGATGGCTGCCTGCGAGATGCACCTTCCAGCAGGCGTAACTTCCACTTCCAGAAGGTTCCGTGAGCCCTCTGGAGGCCGGGACGGAAGTGAGCGACTAATTGCATTTGCCACCTGAGGATTAGAGTTCAGTATGTAACCTAATGATACAGGAATTGTAATTTAAGATGTATATTAAAAGCTTCATGAAACATGACAAACATGTGTGCCTCACTGCCCTCTAGTGGCAAGCACCACAACTCCCCCTTCACCAGCACAGTTTACTGTGACATAAAACATTGATGTTGCGGGCAGGTGATGAGTTTTACCAGTAATGGCTGGGCATGGAGGTCTAACTGTGCTCGGTAGAGGATGTCATCCAAAGCTTCCCTCCCCAGATCCCACTGCCCATTATAACTGAGTTAATGAGAAACGGCATAAGCAAGCAGATGAGACCATTAGTACATCATTTAAACAGTTAATTGAAAATGAACACAAAACGAGATACTGAATTGCTTCCCATTTCTTTTCTCATACACAAAAACAAAATAAAAAATGACGATATCCAATTATATCCCATCTGGTCTCTTTAGCATTCAAAGTGTAGCCAGTTAAATTTTTTGAAAAAAACCAGAAGAGTTATTTTCCTGTAAGCGGGACTGTGTGAACTTACATGGCATAATAAACCGCAGTTAGCATCTGCACCATAAACTCCGGGTCCAAGCGCACACGGTTGCATGACTCCTTCCATGACTTCTGCTGCTGCCGCGGGTAACCGCTCGCACACAGCCTGTGGAACCAAAAAAAAAAGAGACGGGTCACTGAGCGCTGTTAATGACTTGTTTATTTGTATGCCTATATGCTAATGCTGTGACCCTCCACAGAAACCCTTTGCGCTTTCTCTCTAAATCAATATTCCATTTAATCATTCCCTTTCTACATGTTCTAGTGAACAAAAAAACTCAGAGCCAGCAAATGATTTTACAGAGAAAGCGAGACAGACAGGAACCGTAGATAGCATCCTCTCTCTATCTTACCGTGAACTCATTCTGCAAGCTGATTGGTGGGACGACGCAGGCATGTAGACCACAGCTGAGTTGTAGCAGAGCATTAAAAAAGACAGCACCTCAAATCTGCAGGGAGATACACACACGGTTATGTAACCTCCTCTGACATCTGCATAATTTCTGCATCAACAAATCAGACAGCGGCAGATTTATGAGTCAGCTCATGTTGGCCTGTATCTTGTGAAACAGCTAGTAACAAATCACACTGTGTCTGCACGGATATCAAAGACATTATAGTTCCAACAGCGGTTTAATAAAAGCACACTGCCAAAAAAATGAGAACAGCTGAGTCACAACAATAAGTGCCCAATGGGCAACAGAACACTGAGTCAAACCATCAAATATATTTCAATCATCAATACAAGTTTCAAAGAGTTTAAAGCACCTGTTTTGCGAAGTAAGCGTCTCCCTCTGAGAAAGCAGGCCGCTGTAGACTACCCGAATGAGGTCATGCTGGTTTAGGGCTCCCTCGGTTAAAGCCATAGACCCCAGACTAGATGGCTATGTAAAAAAAAACAGTCATAAGTTAAATCTCAAATGTAAAAACTATACATCAGTGTGCTAAAAAGTCATTATTGTGCATTGAATGAATGCTTTACTACATAAAATAACCTGCATATCAGGACAACCTTACTTAATTTTATCCATCTCATAAAACTTGAGGGATGGAACTTATTTTCAAGACGCAAAAACTTTGTGCATCATACAAATAGTGTTAAGCGTAAGACTTTTATAAGAGGTTGGTCGTACAACGTTCGCCTGGCACATGGTAAGGTAGATTGGCACATTACTGCCCTGCTTTCCCGTGAAGCGATAAATGAAACCAAAGCGGTTATGTATACATAACAGTACATATATTCTCATTGAGCTGATACTGATACCTCATGAAACCATTTCTATTTTATTTCATACCTCATGGTATATGGAAGGCTTGGAGAGGGACGGTATGGTAAAGGACAACAGTTTGCCATTTCCTTTACTGTCCACGATTTCCTGTAAACAAGAAGAGTGTCATATGACATGGTATATAAGGAATGTTAGGTTTAGATATTATATCTTGTCCCAGCCATTCCTTACCAGGTTATAAATGCCCAGCAGCAGCGCCTCCACACAGCCATTGCGGTAGCGCTCTCTGCTGGCAGAATGACGCAGGTACACCCATATGAGTTCAGGGAGGAACTGCAGCGTAAACTGACGCAAACCCATCTCTGAGCTTCGGTATAACTCAAACAACTGATGACACACCGGAGCCAGCAGCTAGACCAAAAGAGACAGGGACACAAAGTGAAGGAGGCAGTCGGTAAGGGATGCAGGTGGCAAGAGGAAACAGTCTCCTGTGCAACATGAATAATTCAATCAAAGCCCAAGAAACCTGAAGGGAGAACAAAGGAAGCTGGAAACATAAACAAAACAAAGAACAAACAAAGCACGCAGATCAAGATATTAAAGACAATCTGAGATCAAAACGGGCCCTCTTTGCTTTAAGGAGCAGTAACAAAGCAAACATTCTGTCATTATTTACTCACCCCTCACCTTTCCTACTTTTGTGAAACACGCAGAGAAAATTTCTGAAGCTTGTTTTTTCCTCCATGGAATGAATGCAACAGCGTGATAAAACTTTCATAAAAGTAAAACAAAGACTTGTGTGCAGCATTCCAAGTCTGATCGACATTTATATCCAAAACGACTTACAAATGAGGCAAATAACAACCGAATCCATATGATAAATTGCAAACTTCTATTTTCAATCGTATGGCTTCTGACAATCTTGAAAAGGGCGTATTGGTTGCTCAAACTTTTATGATGTTTTTGGTCCTTGTTGCCTTTTTAAACTCTCAGTCCCCATTTATTGCAATTGTGTGAAAAAGCGATCAATTCCATGTGTTCCTATATGGAATAAGAACATTTTCCTGGCATATTCTATTACCTTCTTTTGGAATGACATGAGTATGAGCAAATGATGACAAAAAGCAAATGTTTTTATAAATATCCCTGGTCTTATTCACAATATTCACAACGATTATTGATGTAAAAACAAATGATTTTATAATCATTCATCAAAACGTAATATCTTGACATTTTAAATCTAACCAAGGCCACACAGCCAGAAAATATAACCAATTAACAACATTATTAAATATTTTTTAAAACATGACCCAATTAAGCCTCACCGGACATTTCAATGGATGCCAATGTTATCAATACATTCTTTCATAAACACTGAAGACAGAGATTCTTCATTGTACCTCACTGCTGGGTTGTTCCTGTATAACAGCATAAAGAGCAGGTACCAGAGCTTTCTTCAGACACAGGCTGTCGACATAGCTGGGGATTTGCTCATCGGGTAACGTCTGAGAAGAAACACTTGTTAGAATGATTAAGCATCCACAACCTGAATCTGAATTACAGACGCTGAAAATGGTACTCCATTGAGTTCTGGTGTTCCAATACCAAATGTGGTTAATGGGACACTCGGACCTCTTGGGATGGGTGGACTTAATTTGAGACAGAGGGAGCTATATAAAAACACAATATTAAATCCTGCATGAATGTCAAATCTCTCACCTTGAACTCTGACAGCCATTCCTCCACCACACCACGTTCTGAGCACAGCATGGTCCTTCTGAGAAAGACAGAGATTTAGACAGAGAGAATGCACAGATATGTATATGTAAATATAAACTCATACTGTATATGTATCGAATGAGACGACATTGAAAATCTGGGAAAACGAATGAATAGGAAATAGATAGGCTATCTAGGTCACTAATCAAATTTGTAACAGTGACCATGTAAAATTTACAAAAGGTCAGATCTCCTTGCCGCCACTGAATCACACATCTCAATTCTCTCTGGGATAGCATGACTTAATGTACTTATATATACTATATATATGTCAATTGTACTGAAGCAAATGCAGAATAGAAGCTTTTCATGGCAATTTTAATGTCTTTGTTAAAAAACAGACAAAGGTCACCCACAACATGAACATAAACATAAAGACTCTCTGTTAAACACTGACTGTCACAAACCCATCTTGATTTAATCCTTTTTGTTTGGTAGCCAGGAAAGTTCAGGAAAGTTTTTTTTTTTTCCGTTTTTTTTCATCAGAAACAGTCTAAAGTTCTTACATTGCGATTCATTATCTTGCATCTTTTACAAAAAACAACTCTAATTTTCTCACCAAAGACTTTTCCTACTCGCAATCTTAGCTCGGCTGGTATATTTCTGGACCCTGCGTGTAACCCATGCAGCTCACCTGACACAGACCCGGCTCAAAGATTCTTCATGTCTTTTGATCGCTGGTCAAACACCCTGCAGACAAAAAAAAAGACACACAACTCAACTCCAGGAGCTCGTACACCTGCCCCAAACAGAAAGGATTACCGTTACTACGGCGACTGTGTTCTCATGTTCCAAACCGAGTGTTTGTAGAGCAAACACGTGCAGGTGCCCCACTGAGTTCTTATACAGGATCTTCAGTGTTTATGCATGTGTGTTTAGCCCTTATAATTGGAGGCTTTGTAATTGGCAACGTGGCAGTCGGGGAAGAGAGCCGTTTTAATTAGACAGCGTCGGTGAGCTGGGGGTTTGAAAGTGAGTATGAGGTGAATAGAACAGATGCTTTACATGCTAAAATCTGCCAACATTCCAAATCCAGCATGCGCAGATGTGAAATGACCTACGATGGCCCAGAGAAAGCAGCTACTAGCACTTACTCTAGCTTCTGTTATACACTATTGACTCCTGTTCATTGACAACTTTGTGTTACAACAGTATGTACATACTGTTCTGTACAGAATGTACAGAAACATAAAAGTTGTAACATTAAACATTGCAAACCTAAACTAGAATGCATGTATGTGTTTAGGTAAAACGATTATTTTTGTTTTATTCTGCCAATGTGAACTACTACCAATATTTCTCCCAAATTTTAAACTGTCAGTCTTTCACATTGCTGTTGGATGACTTCATGTCACCCCTGAGGTTTGATTTTGTTGAAATTCAACAGACACTGGATTGGAATGGCCACAAAACATCTATAAAATTCTGGTTAAAAGAAAATTTGGATTGGTCTCTTATATTTTACTGCAATTATTTATTAGAAAAATATAGTGTAAAAATTGCTTGCCAAATCTCATCTCTCACTACAATAAAATAATAATCAACATGAGTTAATAAAGTTAATAATATTTTTAGCAATACATCTAATGCGTGTGAGTGATGGTAGACATCCCATTGGCCACTTACTTTGAGATGCCAGTAAGCTTACAAATGGATGCAAATCTAATCACAATGGCTGGTAGGAAAATGCAAAGCATTCTTCATTATATTATACATTTCATGCAACGTTTGTGCATTTATCATCAAAGTGCCTCATGTGTGCACAAGCATGTTGATTACAAACAATTTGGGGGAATTTGGTTGCTAACATTCTTCCAAATATCTTTCTTTGTGTTTGGCATAACAGAGAAATTTATACAGGTTTGGAACAACATAAGGGTGAGTACATTGTGACAGAATTATCATTTTTGGGTGAACTATCCCTTTAAACTACTACCTAAACCTAAACTCTACTGTCGGCATGGCTTACTTGTAAGTTGTAACTCAAAATTTGTAACTTAAAAATCATTCTGTTAATTCTTCAACTGATTCCCAACCTATAATTACTGAAACTAAGATTAATATATATTAAAAAAATGAAACCTTCTTCATATAATAAAGCATTAGCAATTAGCTAGCTTAAGCTAACCTGAAATGGAATGTGAATGCAAAACGATAACACAATTCAAAAGTAATTTCAGCAGGTTTTGTGTTAAAAAATGAGTAGATTGTTCCCTTTTTTATGTAATAGTCAGATGTTTAGGCAGCTGACATGCATGTTCAGCAATAATCTGCTGTTTTACATGCTGTAGGCCTACACATTTGAAATCCTGTACATCACCGCTGTCTTTCTGAAACCTCGTGTAGAAGACATAGTTATGTATGTAACATAATTGTTTATCTATGTTCATTGTTCATTGGTGCATATTACAGTGCTCCCCCTGTGGTAGATGGTGGAGTTGCACCTGTCTTTGCATTTCCTGATGTAGCCATATTAGGCAGGAAGTGATGTGGCAAGCCAGGTGGGAAGTGAGATAGCTTTTTGACCTGCATGAAACAGATGGAAAGCACAGTGTTTGGGGTGAATCTTTTTTTGTTACAATAAATTACTTTTGATGAAGTCTGTAGTAGCGTCAAATATACTTGTTCCCACTAGAAATGGCTAAAACTGAAGAAAAGCCATTACACATCGTATCTCCATATTCCATGATTTTTATTTTTTGCCATAAAATATTATTATTAGTCTGTCACCCTTTATGTTTGACACTTGGTTTTGCAAATATCTAACCATTAAAAAGTGCTTGTCAACTTTGAAAACACAGTGTACTATGCAATCATTGAAAAACCTCAATGTTTTCCATTGTCTGAAAAAACTAATTTGGACATACAAGGTTTCAGAATGACAGCGACAATATTTAACACACGCTCCATTTTTATGACGTCATATTACTTGTCAAACAGAATACCTGTATTTTAAATTCTATTTGTATAATTTCAGGACCATTTATGGGTACTGCAAAAACCTCAAAGGTGAAAAACTGATGCTGAAAGAAATTCATGGTCAATCTCAAAAACCTATTTTGTTGATCACAACACATTCAACTTCTCAACAACCCATTTAAACTGAAAATGAAGATACGTGTCAGAACTGAGGCTCTAGCAGACTTTGCCATACAACTTCAGTACTACATTCCTGTTCAGAGACAGTCTTACCTCAGGACAGGGCCTGACCATAATATTTGCCTGCTGTGTGGATGCAACACAGTGAGCGCGCCTGCTCTCTAACCCTTGCCAATGGGTAAGAAGCTTACGAGATTCAGTGCCAGATAATTAAGTGTATACAGTCCCCCGAATAGGGCCACACAAACAAGCCTAAAATAGCCGTTGTGAAAAGAGCTTAGGGCAAAGCAGAGGAAAAACGAGAAGTGAATTTGCAGAAAAGAGATCAAAGCAATGAGCATTAAACAAGCATTAACTGTAGTATGATCTGGCTGTTGACTGCAGCAGGGCACAACGGAAAGGTCATTGTGAAATCAGTTACGTGCCATACTCCCCATACTCCACTGAAAACGTACTCCAATGTGTCACAGACACACACACTGCTGTGAATTTAAAACTCTGACATATCCAGATGACACTCAAAACCAGCAAAATCATTCATGGGCACATACAATTAAAAGAGCCTGCAGGCAGTCAAACACACAAGCTCTGTCCTCAGCATTGAGGGTTGCTCAGACAGGCAGATACATCACGTCACTCTCAATCCTGTCAAATTAGCCAGATGGCGTCTAATCTGGCCCGGGCAAATCTCACTACCGTGCAGAATACAAGTCCTTGGCAAGGGTCCCAATCCAGCTCCTCCAGATAATAACAATTCTTTGTATATGACAGAAAGCCTGCGCTGATTTCATTAAAGTATTACTCCACGCTTACATAAGTGGGAAATTAGGTACCAATGATGGCTCCCATTTTCCCAGTGTTATTTGAATGTGGTTTTCAGCGAATACTGGTTCCATGCTCATTTACATGCTAATGCATGTGTTTTGGGGGATTGAAAATACACGTAACATACTGCTGGTTTATAGGTGTGCCTTACTGGCATCTGGCCACTCTGTCCCGAAGCAAGAGAGTACCCACTAATGTTATGCCAGAGGATGGCATAGTGCCAATGTGTGTGTGTTGTGAAGGCATTTAAAAAGCAGTTTTAAGGTTAAGAATAGTGTATATATATATATATACCATCGTGTATATACAAAAGTACAGTATATTATGGAAAGGTCATGCTAATATTAAAGAGCACATATTATTTCTTAGGCTAATATATAAGAATGACTTTTTCTGGGATTTATTTTTAGAATGCTATTAACTTTAAAGTATTTGTAAATGTTTAATAATTTAATTTGAATAACCATTTGGCGCAAATATAACAGGATGGGAGACATCGTCTATATTATTACATTACATTTGGCATCTGGTTAAAAATATACCCAAATAAATTCATCCGCATGTCCATGAAGACAATTTCTATGTGTGTAATGGTCTGAATCACATACCAGTAGAATCTGGACTCCTCCGGATGCTGCAGCGGATACTGGAGTCGTTGAGCGAAGCTGCAATGCGCCTTAAAGGACAGAGCCCACACAACGACCACCACTGAGATGAAGCAGACCATTACTGATAAAATCCCACCGGGCCATTAGTATTCACATCAATGAATCGATGATTTATAAAGGCCCTGCGATTGTCAGACCGAGACGATCATTCTAGTGTTGACATCATTCACCTCCTCTCGCTCGCTCTTCCTGCCAACTTGCAGCTATTTACCTGACCAATTGAGTTGCTCTAATAGAGCCCTCGGAGCGGCTGGCCAATAGATGCGCAGTGCGCTGAGTGGTGAGGGGAACAGAGCTATGCGCGCTGCGCGGCTATTGGCCAAGTGAGCCGAGGGCTCTAGCAGAGCGACTCAATTGGTCAGGTGAATAGGTGACCCGTGTTTGGTTAAGACAGACGCGCGTGACGCGTCATCGATCTCTGTTAAGCAAAAAAAGTGTACTTCGAGTTTCCTTAAACGTTTCTAATGGTCAGTAAAGCTCAGATGTTTTATTTCCGCCATTTTATAATAACATATACAATTATCATATTAAAACATTATTTGGTGCAGTTACTAAAAAACTGTCTCTGTACCGTATGTGTGTCTACACTGGGCATGTTCTCAACTTCATGAAGTATCCACATGGGATGAATTTTAAACATTCTTGGAGGAGTTTCCATATTACTTAATATATGCCAATACTTCCTGGCTGCATAAGCCTATACTGTGGAACAAAACGTTTTACATAATGTTAATAACAAACATATAAACTACACATCCAACTACTGTTTCCATCTGTGTGTTGGTCTGAGTAAAAGACACTTTTGTAGAAAATGGTCTACAAAATAAATGCATTATTTTACTTGCAAAAACAATTCTATACCACTTTTGACCAAAAAAAAGAAACAATCAATCGTATCATTATATTTATTGCTATTATGGTACACGATTTTATTACAAAATTAGTCTACAGTGATTTATAAAAACTACTATCAATATTTTTAAATCTCTGAGCACACATTACTGTGTTTGCCACATGAAAAGTAATTCAGATAAAAAGCAAAAAAAGTTGTTTCTAAGGTAAGTGTACAGAAATACTAGTGTAGCTTTGAGGTTTTTAAGATGCAACATCATTACTTTCATGGCTATCTGTAAACAAATATGTCCAATGTGAACTTTCAGTTTACACAGTTTTCGGCAAGATTGGAAACTACACAATGTAGTTCCTAAAAGTTCCTAAAGTGGGTTTTGATTCCTGCTTTTACAGTAATTTCACAATTGTTACAAGGTTTAATTAATTTAGTTGATATTCCTTTAATAACATTTCAACCAAAGAGTTCCCAGACTCCCTCTGTGAGTGACTGTTACCAGCCTCGAGTGGGTTTCCATGTGCCTATAATCTTCCCTTTAGAATGGACAAAATAAACTGGGTGCATCATAGCTGTAGCACAAGCCTGTCAACAAAAGACCAGAGTAAGCAACAAGGGTATGTTTAGGGTATGCAACGGGAAAAACCAATGCTAATAACAAATATGGACAAAACACGAATTTACAAAATTCTTACAACAAGTCTTCCTGTTTCAAATTTGTCATGTCATTTTTGCATCTTGTTGGGGTTAATAAATATAAATAAATATCACTGTTTGGTTAAGGAAAAGTGTAGTTTATTGTCATCTAACAGTCTCAAGCATAATGTATGCATACAAATTATAAACCACCAAAAAGGGATTAATCAGATTAAAAAATATTCAGACAGGTCAATGTGAGAGGTTTGGTAACTCACGTGGTACGGCATGAGTGAGAGGAGTGACCCAAGGGGGAACTGACTGAAGTCCAGTTTTCCAGAGATGGACTCCACCCTGCCGTGTTCCTGAGTCATAGACAGCAGCCTGCAAAACAAACGACTCCCTTCATGCTATTTATAAACCTTAGAATCATCTTACTCATAATACTTTTTACGCCCACAAACACAAAAATATTCAAAAAATACACAAAACTCTTCTCTGATAGTATGTACTTAATTATAATAATAATCAAGTCCATGACGTTGGTGTTTTGTACCAGTTGAGCAACAGGAACATTCAACTTCCAAAGCAAATAATTAAAAACGTCAACTGGCTTAACAAAAGGTTATAATCCTTTAATGATTTAATAGAAATCTGTATTGTGATCCCAGTAAAAAACATCACAATTTCTCTTACTTCAGGTCTGGGTGCCCTTCGATGATACAGTATCCAGTTGGTAAACGTCCCCCACCATCATGACTCAGAGCTGTCCACCCACAGTCTACCAGTAGCTGGTTTCTGTGTGGGTAGTGTCCTATGACCCTCGTCAGAACCCGTACTGCAACATCTTCAAGTCTACAGGATCCAATGAGAGACTGCTGCACATCTAAACAGATATTCAGTGTAACGGGCTCTGTGTCATGCTGTCAACCTTCTCTAAAACAAAAATATGACTCAAAATAAAAAACTGATTATCAAACATCTCAGAAAATGACATTAAACACCGACCATAAAACACATAGTTCCCAGGATGCACTTCACTTAACATGGCCATGTCTGGGACTGGGTGGCTACAGGAAGGGGTCGAGCCAATGCTGGATTTGGGACTGTGCATTCCAGCAGCCTTCAACCTACAGTGAATAGAAAATTACGAAATGTGAATTTTTTAACAGCAACAAGGTTTACGCTATAACATTAAAGTCTGCATACTTCTCCATAAACTGCAGTGTGAACGTTGTAGTGTTCTGAGCAACAGCTTTGATTTGCTCCTCTCCTTTACAGCCATAGGTGTTTCCACAATGGGCGTAAATTCCTGTGAGCTCCACCCCTGCCGTCTCCGAAATCTCCTGGGCAAGCTGCAGTGACGCTGGGTCATAATGAGGAACGCCCACTTTCATAACAAAAACAAGAGCAAGCCAATTTATCAATTATCTGACAGCATCATGCCGTACAGAAAGTAGTTCTTGGAAAACAAACAGGAATTTTCAACAGGTTCACTTTGATTTTACCATGTTTTATAAATTTGGATATTTTCTCCTACTTACCTCTCCCATTGTCACAGTCCAGTTTCATCCACACCCTCCAGACTTTCCCCTGCTTCAGTGGTCTCTTCTTCAGTTCCCGTAAGGCAAGACGGTTGTCCAGCAGTACATGGAATAGAGAAAGCCTCTCTGAAAGCTCAGCACAGCGCTCCACTTTATCAAATGGCAGTGGGTATGCGTATAATATATCATCATAGCCATTATCTGCGTATAAGGATGCCTCAGCCAGAGTAGACACCACAATACAACGGCGAGAGCCTCCAGTCATGATGTCTGCACAATCCCTGAAGACAACAGATGTGTAATGCAAGGTTTTCAAGTTTTGTTGTAGAATAGCTGTAGACAGAGGGCACTTAAAACCATTACAGTTTGGGGTTCGATTTCTAAGAACACACGTCCTGATAAAGATATATTCTGTACTGAATAAAACAGGTGCACTTCATCAATCTGAAAATCTTTATTATTCTAAAACATTTTTATGAAGTGCTGTAAAGTGTTTTGCTTTGAGAAAACTGTGATCTTAGAATCTGTCAAATAAATATGTTTTAATATTCTGCAGAACAAAGCTGTCAAGAAAGGAACAGATAAAAGATAAGAGCATTTTTGAGTAAGGGTTCATTCGGTTTAGTACTAATTTTAGTCTAGAATCGTCTTCGTAATAAAAAAAAGATCAATAAGAGGTGGGGATCGTTCTTACAGAGTTTTGTGGGTTTTCATGTGAGGTCGCAGTTGGACCCCAAACTTTTGGAAGCGGTCCAGCATTGCTTGAGCATTTCTGTTCACTATATCCAGGTCAACAATCAGTGCTGGAGTACAAAGGTCTTTGGTGAACTCAGCCGTGGCCATGATGCAAAAACTAATACATTAAATACAATTAAACATATAGACATAAAAGAATCGGCCTTGAAAATTCCACTGGGCAGATGTAGTAACTTAACGTTATACAAAAATCAACTTGCAAACATCATATAATCTCAAACCCTTAACAATATTTAAATTGCGTTTTAAATCGAAAGGATATTCGAAAAATGCAGAGTTATAACAGTGCACGTTTGCATGTTTTGTGAGTCGTATTGATGGATGTTGATAATCTCAATTTACAGTTCCTTACACTTCACTTACCTAAAGCAACGGCTTCAGTTTACATGGACAGAGCGGCAGCGTGAAGCCAGAAACAATACAACAATAATACGAGGAAGACATGAAAAGCGGTAACTTTTCAAACTTAAAGTCCCCGACAAAATTTACAGAACATTTGTGAACGATTGGAAAGTAGGTTTATTAGAATAATATTACATTGTGAAAAATGTCGGGGCACTGATTTGCAGCTCGCTGAATCGCTTGATTGTATGTGGACTTTTGTGGAATTTAAGTTCGAATTTAAGTTGTTATGTGGAACTAAAATGAACAGATATACAGAAAATAATGCCTATTTAATTAACTACTAAACAAACGAATTAAAAGCAATATTTCGTTTAAAATATTTTATGATCAATGTAAAGTTTCACATTACTAAATGCAAGAAAACCCAATATTATCCAGTAATATTGTATTTTGTTATAAGAATAAAGCTTTAGTACAAAACACTCACAGGACTTTTAAGTCGCAAAGGACTGTTGATTTATTTATTGTTGATTTATCAGGATCCTCTTTATTTATTTATCATATTTATTTGTGCAAATAAATTATTTGTTATTATAATTAATTATACTGTTTTTATACATTCTATTTGGTATTTGCTATAAGATGAGTGCAACGCATCGTTCACCGCTTGTGCTCGTTGTTGGTTCAGTTAACTGCAGAAGCAGTGGAGGATTCTGCTGGGTCGTTGGATTCTTAAAATACACTGAGGTAATAGATATCGATTGTCTATCAAAATATTCAGGTGGCTGCCTAAGGATAAAATAACTTCATTCCTTTATTCTCGTGTCACATAAAGCAGATCTCACCTAATGCCATTAGGCTTTCTCAACACTAATATTAATTCGGTCCCAGCAGAATAATATGACCGACATATATCACTGGTTTGACTGAATGTGCAATATGCACAAAATATACTCAATAAAGAGGATTAGGCTTATTTCAAATCTCAATTACTAAACAGCAAATTAAGACACATTACCACAAACATCAAATGCTGTTCTGCCATTACCAGAGAATGCATCACAATGTCTGGCAGACCTTTATGCCCTTTTCTCTATATTTAATAAATGCAGGAGATCATGTGACAATCTATAGTTAAAAGCTGCGTAACATACACTTGTATAAACAAATTAAATCTTGTACCTGTATATTTGAAATATTCAACTAAAATAATTTGATTGTGATATTAGAATGAGTGTGAATAATATGTATAACTGCGTGTTTATGTTTTAAAACAGTAGCTATAGCCTAACTTTACACGTATACAAATGAACTTATAGGCCCAAGCATTTATAAACATTTTTCTTACAGTCTTTTCAACAAATAGACCTCAATATATCAAATTGTAATGGTAAATATAGCAACTCCGTGGTACGATGAGGTTCTTCATTAGTTTGCTGTTGTCAAACTGGCAAAATACTGCAAAATGAAACGTATGGGTATTAACCATTAGCAGCCATAAGATGGCGCCAATAACACTCCAATAAACAGACGGCATTCGGAATAAACAGCTTTTTTTATTTAAAACTCAGGAGCTTTCAGACAGACATAAGTGTCAGTTTTGGCTGTGACATAGACATAACGTCTGCAACAACAGACATATCGCTATTTACTAGTAAAGACAATCCAGCAATACACTGTGCTACTAAGCAACAGGTGCAAGCCATGATCAAGAAGCATGACTCATGTAGCCCCTTGCAAACTGTATTAAGAACCATTCAAAAAACACAAATCCATTACAGACTGTGGCTTATGAGTGCAATAACACATACAGGACATTTAGCTGAGCTTATAACCTTGAAAAAGATTTTGTTTTATTGTGTTTTGTTTGTAGCTTGAGGCTTGCCAGACAAAACTGTACCTTTATTAATAAATGTGCAAAGTCAAAACGTATGAGGACCAGGTCAAGAAGCTGTAGGGTTTGGGGTTCAAAGCTCAAAATAACCTTGTACTGAACAGTCCGAACACACACTTCCTTTGATTTTCACATTTAGTCCTTCCAAAACTTATATAAGCCAGCATTCTTCATAAAGAAAACAAAGCATATAACGTCTTTCACTGCAGTATAGCTCTACCACATTCAGAGTGCCCATGAGAAGCCCCTTAGATGATACCGTAGATGGAGGACTGAGAAAAGAGTTTCTTTCCCTCTTTCCAATTCCTCTCTCAGCAGCAGGCAAAAGGACTCTAGAAGTTCATTCTGTCCACTCCATTCAATACTTGTTCACTAGCTGGGCTCAGACGGTCGGTTTAGTTCTACTTTCACGCCCTTTTCACCTGCACCTAGAAGACAAATCATGATTCATGTCAAAGATTAGAAGCCCATTATTCACTTTCTCTGATAACAATCAATGTTCTGCTTTTAGTTCAAAAAGACTCGCGGACCATTTTTATTGTTCAAACAAGCAGTTTTCTTGGGGGGTGAGAAGTGATATACAGCCGCAAAAAAAAGAAACCATTTCAAAGACCGTTTTTCTGATTTTAAAATGTATTATTTATAGGTATGTGTTTAGGTAAAAGGATCATTTTTGTTTAATTCTGTGAACTACTGATAATATTTTTACCAAATTCCAAATAAAAATACTGTTTATATTTGCAGAAACAGGAGAAACAGGTCAAATAACAGAAAAGATGCATGTATTTTTCAGACCTCAAATACTGCAAAGAATACAAGTTCATATTCACTTTTAAGCAATACAACAGTAATATTTGTACATGTGTGTAGGGAAAACTGGATATATGTGATAACCTGGATTTTTATCACAATTTTCATGCTGTCAGTCTTTCACATTCCTGTTGGATGACTTTATGTCAGTTCTGAAGTTTGATTTTGTTGAAATTCAACAGATACTGAGTTGGAATTGCAATACATCTAGAAATGCTAATTTGAAATGACAATTTGGAATGGTGTCTTCTTACTTTTTTTCCGTGGCTGTATATAAGGGTCCTTCTCCATTTTTAAAACATCACAGATGTGAACATGATTGACTTTTTGGTATTAATAGTAATTGGGAATTTTATGTATTATTTATAAAAACATAAGTGAATTTTGTCAATTGGCATACACTAGAATGTAGAAAAAAATCAAGTGTAGATAAGAAAAGTGACAAAAACACTGTTTATAAAATATAAATCTATAGACGCTATAAAGAAATCTATAGATAATACACAGATGACATTTCGTTCAGAAAAAGCACAAACAACTGATCATGTTTGAGCACATTGTACGCTTAATCTCACCTGTTAGATATTTCTCTTTAGCTCGGGCTCGTTCATCAGCATCAAAATACCAAACTGTTATGGCATACCTGCACACAAACCGGAATACAATCAATCACATTCATGACATACACAACCGCATGTGTAGAATTACAAGCAGCTGTTACAATTAATGTTCAGCGAGTAATTTGTCATCATTATCGTCGCTGACCTGGTCTCGTACGCCAGCTGAACCTCATGCGGGTTCCGTCTGTCTGACCAGAAGAATAAAAGTCTGTCAAACTTGGGCTCAATATCTGCAAACTGAGCAGTTCCCTCTGGAAAGATCCGCAGAAGTCCACCATGTTCCTACAGAATGAGCAGACAGTGGGAGAATTTAACTTAAAGGAGCAATGTGTAGATTTTAGCGGCATCTAGTGGTGAGGTTGCCAATTGCAACCAATGGCTCACTCCACCCCTCCCTTTCGAAGCACTACGGCAACTGCCACAGGACAAACATGTCGTCACGTTTACGCTTCTTTGCAAAAGAAACATATCTATGAAGCGTGCTCTGTAGAGCAGTTTGTCCTTTTAGGGCTCCTGTAGAAACAACATGGCGAAATCCATGTAAGGGGACGTGCGGTGTATGTAGATAGAAATAACTCATTCTAATGTAATAAAAACAACTCTAGGCAAACCATGACATTACTGGCATCCTGTGCTGCTTAAGAAAAATATCAAAGTGTGTGAGTGTAACTACATAATGAAAGTGACCATTAAACTGCATTTACAGTCTGTCTCAGGGCCCTCTGTGATGACCTAAACTATCATAAGAAACCATATTTAAAAACTTTAAAATACTATTTTCAATAAAAGTCGATTTCCCCTATGAGAAATGTATATTTGACTTCCTGGATCGATGCAGACTCTATCCACCTGAGATTTCCAAATCTCAAGAGAGTCATTCAAGATCACGGAGCAGTCGCTGTTCTGCGATGCAATACCCTTTCTGCGCAGCCTGCGCATGCTGCAAGAAGTCAAACGTGTGCTTACACGAGGTTCGGGCACCTTCTAGTAGCATACCACGGATGACAGTACAGTAAATCAATGGAAGAGATTAAATTTGAGTGACAGTAAAACTGATCAATCATATCATTTTTCTAAATTTGATCATCAAATTGTAAGTTATTTATGATTTATAAGGCCGCCGTGCCTCAATTCATTCTGGTTGCTGATGTGCACATTTGTTTATGTTGCTCAATGTTAGCTTTATTTGAGACGAGTGATTTTGACTGTGCGTACGCAGAGGGCCAAGGCTCAAACGTCACGGTTCGCTACTGCTAAACATTATACATCAAACAACATCTTCCCTCCTATAGTTCCTATATCACGCTGCTTTTGGCCAACTCCCTCTTTTTTATGTACTTCAGATGTTCACACATGTCTTACGTGCAAACACCCTGAATGGTTTCCACAGCCAGTCGGAATGTTCTAGCGCAGGAGCTATGAGGCAGCGCTCAGATCTAGCAGGTGACTAGGGTGGTGAGCGGTAGTAAGTATCAGGTATCTATAATTTCATTATAAGAGCTCTAAACGTCACCAGGGAACATTACTGAACATACATTGTTCCACAATAGATGCGTAACGTTCACAAACAGCTGAACAGCAGATTGGGTTTGGGATGGTAAAACAGCAATCCCAAGGTCATGGGCTCAAATCCAGAAAAGCATGATAAAATGTGTTGCTTTCACTGATAAAATGGGTTGCATAAATGCTTCCGCATGTGCATGTGTGTAAATAATAACACTACATAAACTCATTTGTGTGGCCCTGTTGTATTGAATGTAAGCTCAGATGTGAGTTTGATCAGTCTACATCAGATAAGACCAAACAGAAAAAAGCTTAAAGTCCCAGTGAAATTAAAAATAACAATTCCTTTTCTTCTTGAAATTTTATTGTAAATAGCTTACCAATGTGGGTGATTCTCATAATCTTCAATTAAAATCTGATAATGCACTTCAGTCCTGTAGTGACTATCCATCTTAAATTACATAATTAGATGGCTTGGGCGGGGCATCTGTTAACTCCACCCCTTCAACTGTCAGTCTGCTCCCAGTTCTATTTCAAAATGCAACAGCTGTTTTTATACATCCAATCAAATTGCAGGGAAACAACAAGCCACGCCCACAATTTTTTATCATTCGAAATTTCGTTTCACTTTGAAATGCTTCAGAATACAGAAGTAAACACGATCGCAACTTCCGGTTCACGGGGACTTTAAACAAATCACACATAGATGCTGAAAAATGGAGAAGACACCTACCTTGGCATCCCAGTCTTTATTCAGGTAATATATACACGTGACACATCTCCCGTCTCCGTTTGGGTTATCCACATGCCGTACGTACCCTGTTCCGTTGCCAGGGTAACATGCCACCATTGCCTGGAATGAACAACAGTACGGGTTGCTTTAGTAATGGACTAAAATAGCCAATAAGAAGGACACGTGATGACAGACTCCTGCTGTGCTGCAAATGCAGAATTATCTTGACAGGAAGTTAAATGAAGCGTTCACTGAAGATTCACTCTCACTAACTCATTTTTTTTAAACAAGAAATATAAGCTATTGACATTCCATTTGTGGTAGGGTTCGTGTAGTATCAAGCCAGATGAATGACAGGGTCATATATAATATATCATCATGGCCCTTCTGAAACCTCGGGCCTCCGTCCAAACTCACTTTTTTTAGGAAATGGAAAAACACTGTGCTTTTTAAATGATTAAATACTGTGTTGTAATGTCAAAGCTGACAAGCACTTTTTAATACTTTTTATTGGTTAGATATTTGCAAAACCCAGTGACAAATGTGACCCTGAACCACGAAATTCAAAGGTAGCGTGGTTTATATTTGTAGCAAGCCAACAATACATTGTATGGGTCAGATCATTAGGATATTAAGTAAAGATCATGTTCCATGAAGATATTTTGTACATTTCCTACCGTAATTTTATCAAAACTTTATTTTTGTGAGTGGATGCAGCAAAATGGGCGGAAACACACCTACAGACTTCACTCGCTGCAGCCCGCTATTTGGGAATTACCCACTCAAGTTTGATATCTATGTTAAAGGGATAGTTCACCCAAAAATGAAAATTCTGTCAACATTTAGTCACCCTCTTATCATTTCAAACCTGTGTGGCTTGCTTTCTTCTGCAGAACACAAAAGAAGATATTTTGAAGAATGTCGATAACCGAACAGCGGTGGCAGCCATTGACTTCTATTGTATGGACACAGGGCTGGGCCGATAATATCGATAACGATGATAAGCTATTGGCATTTTGACTCGATATGGATTAATCTTACAGTCTAACAGACATCAGAAATAAACGCAAAAACAGTCAGTCAGCATGCAGCTTTTAGCATGCGCGTCAAAGTACAAAGTCCATTTCATACTGCACTTGGCAAAGAAAACTCGACATGAGGAGGAAAACATGACTGGAAGCAGAAACGAAAAACGCCAATAGCGTTCGAATGTACGCACTAACGGAGCCCTTTCATTGGTTGAATGTACTGAATGAACACTCCCTTTACTTAACGAGTCAATTGAGTCAAAATGAGACTGAATGAACTGGTACATGTTGTTTATGGCCTAATATCCTCTGTGTTGCAACAGTGCACATCTAATTAGGTAATATCAATGGCTTGGTTTAATTTAATTTTAGCTGATTTAAAGTCAACTTTTGTTAGACTGTTTTGTTAATAAACTGTATTTAAAATAGATTATTTTAAATACAGTTTTTTACTTAATTATTTATCGAAATAAATATCGTTAATCGATCAATATAGAAAAAAACTATCGAGTTTACATTTTTGACATCGCCCAGCCCTATATGGACACACAAAACCAATGCAAGTGAATGGCTGCCATGACTAGTGAAATGACTAGTTTTGTGGTCCAGGGTCACAAATATAAAAGTAACTAATAATAATTATCACGAAGCATGGAGATACGAGGTTTTAGAAGGACAACAGCAATATTTAGGACCAATAAGAAATCACTGAGAATAACTAAATCTTTAAACATCTGGATGTATTTCAAAAATTAGATTAATATGTGAAAATCAGCCTAATTAAAAAAAATAATAAGTCGTAAAAAATCATATTTAATTTTTTGGTTTTAGAGGTCAAATAAAATCTTAGGGAACTGCAGTTTTTCCTCTGCTGAGGTTTGTCCTTCCCCACTCTTCGTCTGGCTCTTATTTTCATTTCCGGATTAACATGGAAAGTGTTAATCGACAAGGCAAAAATAGCAGTGCAATGTATTTTAGCACATAAACACATCCTTTTTTTAGCAGGGAAGTGTAACAAAGGGTCAAAAAAAGATGCAAAAAAAAAAAAGAAGCAAATCCATCATCTCAAGACATGACCTGGTTGACTACTAGGGCAAACAACATGCACGTTCTTGTAATTAGAACTTTAAAAATAACTTTAAAGGATGTACAGCATATTCCTCTAGGTGCTAACGTGTCAAAATTTAAACAAGGTTGTGACTAAGCTAACCTTCACCTTTGAATTATTAACAAAACAACTCAAATAAGCATCAGCACGCAGCAAAACACTTCACAGAAACCTTTGCACCACAGTCGTGTTTCTGCGAACTGTCCAAAACAACACAGTCAGAGCGGCTCTCTGATATCGACCCCTCTGGGAACTTGCATTTACCCTCATTTTTCACCCACTTCTGCACGTAGGCTCCTAAATCAGAACACTTCACTTACAGAACACGACCTTACGCTCAATTTTTATGCACTACTAACACGTTAGGGGACTTTTAGTCCTTAACCTAACCGTCTAATCCTTAACTGAACAGCATGTCAAAGGGACAGAGACAACCTCCCCAGGGACACAAAATCCAGCATGTTTTCCACTTGCGCTCAGTTTGTGTGTACGTGTGTGTGTGTGTGTGTGTGTGTGTGTGTGTGTGTGTGTGTGTGTGTGTGTGTGTGTGTGTGTGTGTGTGTGTGTGTGTGTGTGTGTGTGTGTGTGTGTGTGTGTGTGTGCCTGTTGGCCTTATCTGTGAGGGAGGCAGAGTATTTTTATAGATGGAAAAACAAGTTCTTCTTTAGTTTCTAATACAGTACTTGCAGTGTTTAATGATTTTTTTCAAGCTTTTCTCATAAGTTTACAACACAATGTTTTTAAAACCAAATCAATGCATAAGATAGGTCGTCATTTTTAAAACATGATGACATCCTGCAGCTTCTGCATGAGGCTGTAAACTTATGATGCATGCAAAACCTGAAAACACACATCTGTTCCCTCTTCTCCAGCTCATTTCCTGAGGCCTAGAAATTCATATTAGATTTCCTGAGAAAGAGCGTCATCGTTCCAAGAGAAGAGACGGCAAATGAGGAAAGCAACACATGCTGGGAATGGCTCTGAAAGCCAATGTACACCAGTTAGCGGTGCTGGGGTGTAGCCAACTATAAATCACTCAGCTCAAGTGGAAGAACAGGAATGTGAGGGTCAGAAAAAGGCCAAGCAAGGGTCAGCTAGACAGATGACGAACACTATTGTTATCCTTCACTGTTTTGCTCATCAGCCATTTTCAATCTCCATTTGCATCTTGGCTTCTTTAAAAAGATTGTTTATAAAAAGCAGAATTACAGCCACAAAAATGTGATGCTGTCCATCTCTGAAGCACTACACAAAAAAATACAATGTTGTTAGACAGACACGAATTACTTGGAAAATTTGTTAAAACTTTACAATAAGTTGTATTTGTTGCGACCAAAGCGACTTACAAGTAGGAGAGCATATAACATTTTGTCAAAACGCTAAACAGTACCGTTAGTTTACAAGGCCATGCTACTATGATGATTAAAGCTGGAGTAAGCAAAAGAGAGAATGAACAACAAGAATTTTGTTTATTTATTTACACACAAGACATAGACAGTTATTGGTTGGTCAAATAAATGCGGAACAGGTATGTTTTGAGCTGTTTTTTGAAAGTTGGGAAGGATGCTGCAGTTCGGGTGGAGGCTGGCAGTTCATTCCACCACAGGGGAACCAAATGAGTAAAGGTTTTTGCAAGCGATTTAGTGCCTCGCTAAGATGGAACAACCAGCCGTCGCTCATTTTCAGACCGAAGATGACGGGAGGGGATATAGACCTGAAGCAGTGAGTTAAAGAGGAAGTTCACCCAAAAACCAACTTTGTGTGATTTTTTACTCACCCACATGACATAAAACATTTTTAGAGAACTTCCGGCGTCTTCGGAGCACAAATAGAGATATTTCCAGGCCTCCTCATAGACATCATGGTTTAAGTTTTTGCCAAGGTCCAGAAAAGTACTAAAGACATCGTTAAATTGGTCCATCCTCGCATAGTTGCTCAGTTTAATTTTTTTGAAGCGACAACAATGCTTTATGTGCGAAAAACAAACCAAAATACCGACTTTAATCGATATATTCTCGGATCTATAATATACATAACTATGTCTTCAGATTAAGAGGTGTATAAAGATCTTTCACAATGAAGCGTTATGTTTTCATTACATTAGAATTAGCTATTTCTATCTACATACACCACGTGTCCACTTACAGTACATGGAATTCGCCATGTTGTTTCTACAGTAGCTCTAAACGGACAAACTGCTTTACAGAACGTTACGTAATTTAGTTATCTCCTTCGGGAAAGAAGCGAAAACGTGACGACAGCGCTTCGAAAGGGAGGGGTGGAGTGAGTTGTTGGTTGCAATTAGCAAAATCACCACTAGATGACACTAAATTTCATACACTGGACATTTAATACATGCTGAAGAACTATTGCTAATTTTCTGTTTATGTTAGTTGATGCATTTAGTAAAGTTAAAGCCCCAGTGAAACATATTGAGTGGCCCCGCCCCTTTTAAAATAACCAATAGCATTTTGTTTAAAACGCCACTAGAGCTGCCCCCTTTCAGTCGACTGTTTATTATTCGACAAGACACTTTATTATTCGATTGTCTTCATATCATTTAAAAAGTACGCACCATGTTAGTCGCTTTACATAGCCGTTCGCTCAAACACTACCGTTAACTTGGATAAAGGAATGCTATTATGAGCATGTTTAAATGTTTATTTGTCAAAGGGTGTAAGAGTAACATGGTGGCTAAAATGAGGAATATGCAATCCTACGTTTGCCAGATCTGTTAAGCACATGCACTGCATCCATCCGCCATCTGTGCGCTTCTAACGGCAGCCGCATCGCTTCATTGTGTGCGGGACGCAGCGCTCAGTTTTCCGGTGGTGCGGACAAATTCGGGTTCCTGCGACATTCCAAAAAGCTAAATGTGGCTTAATTCATTAAGATTCAGTATCCACCTTAATAAAGCGTATTATGTAAAGAAATGCCGAAGAGCTTGAACGTGAACAGAAAGAGCATCAATAAAGGATCACAGGACAAAGTGTGAGCCTTTTGCATTCATGTTCGAGTGTTTAGTGTTTTTTTCATTTAGTGTTTTGGAATGTCACAGGAACATAAGTTTGGCCTTATTGTTGGGAAAACTGATCTCCGTGTTCTTCGTGAAACCGGTGTGCCTGTCTTTAAGTTGAGTTAAGTTAATGGTTTATATTGTTGTAGTGTTTAGTTACTGCTTTATATTTTATTTATTCGTTAATACAATGTATTGAATATATTTATTTATTTATATTTATTGCGTTCTGACCTCTTTCGCTTTTAAAGCCGTCTGCTTGATTATTTCCACTGATTTTAAGTGCTTCAATTTGCTGTATTTTTATTTATTCTAGAGATGCACGATAAATTATCAGCCATATCGGTATCGGCCGATAAATGGTCATTTTTAATGTTATCGGCCGATAATAAAATTTAGGCCAATATATTATAGCCGATAAATTATGAATCATTTCCTCTGGTTAAACCACTTCATCTGCATGCTGCTCACAGTTAAAATCCAGTACAGTAAACGGTCTTTGTCATGATCATTCACTTACTGCTATTAGCAAAACATTGTTGATGTAGCATGTAGATATTTATGAATGTAAATTATATGAACAAAAAGCATATTGTCTAAATGCTTTCTGTCTTGAGACCTGTTAGACTTGTGGCTATTGAGAATACCTTTCTGGGTTGCTCTGGAAGGACATCTTTAATTTGTTTATTAAATAAACATTATACCAGAAAAGTTTAAAAGTTCAAGAATCTTTAAATAGTGTAACGTAGGCTTGGAACATGATTGTCAGGGGGAAAAATAATTTTCAGTCTCAGAAAACGTTATATTATTTAGATACTGTATATCGGCCAATCTATCGGTTATTGGCTTCCAATGTTCAAGAAATATCGGTTATCGTCATCGGCCAAAATGTACATATCGGTGCATCCCTAATTTATTAGTTTATTTACAATTTATATTATATTCTACGTTTAATTTTGTTTTTGAAGAAAAAACTCACATTTATAGGCTATTTTTCACATTATAGGCCATTTTTGCGGTCTGATCCAGAGAAAAAAACATTTCGTTAGGCCTTTTTATTTTTTGCACTATTATTTTAGTTTGTTAATATGGTAGTTTTGGTTCGTTTGCCTAAAATTTATATTTACTCCATCTTTTTTTTTCAATTTTCAGAAAGAGAAATATTATATTGAGACGTATAATCATAACTTGTGGCGGTGTCACAGCGGATTGCATTATGAGTGCGCTTGAGCGCTTAATTTATATTTTAAAGGCTCATTATAATGGTTTTGTATAGCTCTGTAATTTAGAACAATGTTAGCAATGTTACATAAAATATCTTTTTCATACATGAAGCTTAAACCATCATCTGATGTCCCCATTCCCCATGTATATTGAAATATTTAAATTAATATCATAAACGTGCAAATAGTCGACTAATGGCCTAAATAAACAACTAGTGGACCAAAGAAATCTCTAGTCGAGGGCAGCCCTAATTGCCACAGTGGTGTAAAAGTCTATTGAAAAAGAATTGGAAGATCAGTGATACCAGTGATGTGTCATTTGAAGCTTGATATTTACGTTGGTGACGTAACTTTGACGAGTGGCTGAAGTGTAGCGTGATGTCATGGAATTTCTAGATTTTTTTGAGCGCATGTGCCAGATTGTCAGTTTTGAATGCTTATATCTTCTAAATGGGAATTTTGTCAGCGCGTAGGAGCATATCAGGTTATTGACGTCCTTAAGGCTAACTTATTTTTAATTAAAGGAAAAAACGTTCATATTGATTTCACTGGGGCTTTAACAAATACAAAATTGCTGTAAAGTGTAACCTTATATTTTGAAGTAAGATACGGACAAAATTTTAACAAAGTGTTATACATTTATTCGATTAGACACAAGAAAATTACTGAAAACATGGAAAATAAAAACCAGCACACACACACACAGACAATAAAATTGACAGGATTTCATTCTAATGTTTCCAGCCATGACCTGCAGCCTGCAATGGCACGCAACGCACAACAGACCAGAATACATGTGACGACATCTGAACTGAACTGTGTTTTCCTGGCGGCAGGTGCAAAATCAACGGACAACGTAAACAAAGGACGAAGGGTGAGTGAGCGCATGCTTCAGCCAGAGGGAGAAGCAGAAACACGGAGGAAAACCAGAGACAAGCCAGAACAAAAAAAGCGAGCTGAGGGCATTGACGCAATCCGTGAGCCCCCCACGTGAATGGGCCAGCTAAAGATAAGGGTGAAATCGCTCAACGGTCCTTCAATCATTCAGGTGGGGGTGAGCGTGAGAGCCAACTGCATCAGAGAGGGAGTGAGAGGGCATGCTGGGTTGACAAAACAACCGGGCGGGCAGAGGTGGGTGGGGGCCACGTAGTGGGTTTTGCATCAGGATGCCATGTCGCCACTCTCCCATCATCGCTTTCAAACATCCGTGAAGGGGACGAGGTGATGGGGGAGTTTAAGGGATGTCACAATCCAACAGCATAAAGGCCATTTCAATCAGAGCCTCAGTGAGTGCATGTGTATGTCGGGGTGTGACTCTGGATGCGCATCAACAGCTGCGTCCGCTATCCACCTTTTCATTAGACCTGTCAGTTATTCAAAGAGGCCACCGGTTTATATTTTTAAGTCAAAGTCAAAGTTTACATTCCGTTAGGTGACAGTAGTAAATGTGAATGTTTAAGGAACAGTTCACCCAAAAATAAAAACTTTGTCATCATTTACTCATCCTCGAGTTGTTTCAAATCTGTATAAATTACTTTGTTCCAATGAACACAGAGAAAGATATTTGGAAGAATGCTTGTAACCAAACAGTTCATTGCCACCATTGACTACCATAGTAGGAAAAATTACAATGTAGTCAAAAGTGCCCCAGAACTGTTTGTTTTCCTACATTCTTTAAAATATATTTTCTTTTGTGTTCAACAAAACAATTTACCAAGACATTTTTCCTACTATTGTAGTCAATAGTGGCCAAGAAATAAACTGCGTGTACACAAATAGTGTGACAATTTTTTTTAGAAAAAACTAACAATAAAGATCAATATTAATATAAATATTAATAATATAAAATAATATATTTTTAACTGTTTGTTTTCAAAATTTTTGCTATCAGACCATAAGAAACATGGTACGGTTTATTTGTCAACTAACTAACTTTGCAGTGCAAAATGCATATTTAAAGAAACCAGCAGAAGAGCAACCAGCTCATACTGCACTGCAGTCAATTTAAAGGGATTGTTCACCCAAAAATACAAATTCTGTCATTAATTAGTCATGGTCATGTCATTCCAAACTACTGATGCTCATATTGACCGTTTAACCGTTAACCAATCATTACAATTTTGACCGGTTAATGCTTTAAATGATTTAAAAGTTATGTTTATTTTAAGTTTAATAATATTAATAATATTTTTTAATAATAAAAATAATGTAATAATACGTTTTTAAATAACTATTAAATCGTACATGTTTTTAGTTTTCTGTATGGTGAAACAAAAACATGCTAGGCATTAACTCACGGAGCACAAGGTGTAAATGCCCTCCGAAACGTTTTCGAGGATTAAAATCCGATCACGCAAGTCACTTGACGAAACTGGACACGTGTAATTCATCTGATTGTTGAGGCCACATTTGTCAGGGCTTTACTCCTCCAAACGGAGTGCCACTGGCAGCCTTGCTAAAGCTCAAGTTCTTTGTTTTAAATGTAGACACGGGACAATCGCGCTTACAATGCGCTGTTACATTATCTGTATTCCCGGCGTGTCTACGGCTCAGCAAAGCTATAGCGGAGCTACTGCAGGGGAATTTCGGTGCTAGCCATCAATTTATCCTTTACATAAACTTATCTCATGCTTAGCATCGGCAGCCCGTGCGCTTTGGAAAGGAGAAGAAAATGGCGCGACCGGTGGTTTCCCTGCCTACTTTTAGACGTGACGTAAAAATACGAATGTGAAATAGGAATAAGTAAAAAATAATGTTTGTATTTTGGGTGGTATAGCAGATCGGATTTATATATGCTTAGCTAAAACTGGCTGGTGGAAAGCAAATGTAACGCGCTTCCCGAGGCGTTATCTCTACATTCCCGGGACATCCGTGCCATCTGAAAGGGTGTTTTCTGTCATAATTTGTTAATTATTTCAGTTTTTTTCTTGCCTGTTTATTTTATGCTTTGGATTTATATTATTTTAGTTTTTCTCCATTGTCCAAAACGCCGCAGGTTCGTGAAAATGTGATAATATGTGAATGAATGAGTTACACCACTTGCACTTTAAAAGGGGGAGGAGATCGAAATAAACTCTGGGTTTACCAAAGAAAACCTGCTCCCGACCAGGTTAAGTTCACAGAGTAAGTTACTATGGTTACTGACTGAGTATAAATTACCTCTACTTTAGAAACAGGCTTGAGTTACCCCGCTTTCTCGGGTTTGACATACCTCACATTCTGAAACGGAAAACCCAGAGTTTCCCTCATTTCAGGGTTAATATACTCAGAGTTTGAAACAGGCCCCTGTTTTTATTGTTTTTATTTATTTAATCCAACTTTAATTGTTGGATTCTTCTCCAAAACAGAATTGTTTTCTTGCATTTTCCAAAAAGAGACACTCTTGGGTTTTTAACATGTCTTCCCCCTTTATAAGTGTGTGCCACATATGGCCTGACACACAGCTGTACCGTACAACAAGCAATGCCTAGCTGATATTAACCGCTGCTGGACTTTAGCCAGATAAAACTGCATTCTAATAGTTGAGCTACGTGCAAAGCGTGCCACTCCGCTGCGGTTCCTGTGCACTGCAGCATTGAGAGAGACACGCTCAGCTGCTTTCACCGAGATTTAACGTCTGCTTCCTTAAAAGCACAAATAACAATCAACTTACACAGCATACAATCCAAAACCTATAAAACATCACATGTGCACTGGACAACCAAAAGGTGTGAAAGGCTTTGCCGTAGTAGCTCATTATACGTATGTGTGTTTACACTTACAATGCGTTTTACGCAAGAACGTGCTACAGGTGTTTTAAACATCAGATTTCCTCACCCACACTCCAGTGACAAACAAACTCATAAGACCTCTGTTGGTGGCACGCAAGCTTTCCTGACATATAAGGTCATGAAAAATATCCATGCGTCAATAGGACACAATGAAACGTTATAGTGCCTAAGCACCCGCCCCGAGTGGCAAGGCTCTCCGAACAGAATGAGCTGCAGATGCTCAAAAACAGCTCAGAGATTTGCTCTGATCCAGTGTTATTGTATCTTGGGTCATGTCATGTAAACTTGAACTGTCAGTTCGTTTGCTTGAATTCTTTGCTCTCACAGCGAGGCAGCATAAATTCTTGACCATTAACAGAAAATAGTAATAGTACACAAAACATTTGTGAGGACTGTGAGACCTATAAAACGGTATAGGCTATGTACATAACGTAGCTAATTAAGACTGCCAATTGCAGAACTTAATTCTAATAGCTTAATAAAAGTCAAAAGAAATTATTTTTTAAGATTACAGTTGAAAAAAAGCTCCTGTAGATAATGGGCCACTAAATGAATAATTGTTAGTGAATATACGTAAACGTAAATGGCTGGGCGTAGCAAAAAAAAAGACAACAAATAGACAACACATAGGCTATTTCTATTGCAACCACTATGGAAACATGCTGTGATCATTGTATCTGAAACTATTAAAAACCAATAAAAAAACTAAGTTGAGCAGAATTGTTTAAATTCAAAACCAGGGCTCTACACTGCGACCATTTCAGTCGCATTTGCGACCGTGAAAATTTATGGTTTTAATTTAGCCTACTTGTTTTGCTCAATATTATTTTAAGTTATATTGTATTATTGAAAACCAAGACAAAATGTAAAAAGCACATTCAGTTTGTGCAACAGTGAAAAAATTGGCTAAACATATAGAAGAAATAAGAAAAGCCATGTTCGGTGTTCGGTTTTCGTCCTTTGGCCAAGCGTTTTGTTTTTATTCGGCTTCGGAAAAGAATTTTCATTTCGGTGCATCCCTAGTTTATTAAATTATTTCCCTATTCATTTCCTTTCGTCTCGTCGTCTTCTGTCCTCGCTAATGTCCAGATATATGCAGCGTCTCTGATCCTGAACTAAAATAAAAACATTATACAACTAAAGCACCTTTATATAGTTTTATATCAATACAGAACATAAACATTTTATCCGTTCATTGTGTTTTATGTAACGGACTCTGCCCTCCAGCTGATTTCATGTTATACACCTGCTGGGTATCCTGAATTATCCTAGTGGACATCTGCAACCATCACAAAGACATTAAAACAAACTGCGGCCACAGGAAGTTCTATCATCTCCCGTGATGCATTCTGGTATTCACACTACAACATCCTGTTTGTCGTATAATAACATTTAGGAAATACCTTTGCTTTGATCTTAAATGTATGAACTATATCCTAATTTTATTTAACAATCTTCTATAGACATATTAGGGATGAAAGATGATGGTTAAATAAAAATTACTATGATCAAGTCAGTGGGGACCATTTTTGAGTGAACTATTCCTTTAAAACAAGCTTTTTGGGGCTTATAAATGTTGAATAAAGCCACAAATTTCAGTACAATAACGAGCGCAAACCTTCGTAAATCACGCTGCGTGATTCATTTAAATACTCTCCTCCTATAAAGTTTGCATCTGAAGAGGAAACTACTAGATATGTATTGATTTTGTATCAAGAGTGCTATAAGAAGAGCTTCATCTACTTCACATACCTATGGCCATAAAGACATACAGGCTAGCGACCCACCATACTACGTGACTTAAAACACACAAACATCCACATCAGGCATCAGCAATAAGGAACCTATGCCTAATCTTGCTTAATCTGCACATAACATTACACTTGCACAAGCAAAGTGAATCACATTTTCCACACGGTGTGTGTGTGTTTACAGCAATAAAGAAAAGTTTAACAGTTTTCACAAACGTCGGGCACGCCTGACAGCAGCTGGTGGTCGTAGGCGTTCCCCCTGACCTGGAGAAGCAAGAGAGCCATGCTGGTTGTGGGTAATTCAAAGGCACTATCAGTAACATAGGCTGTGGCTCCACAGGAAGCTCCTGTTTTAAAAAAAAACGGTCAGCCTGACATTATTTGTGAGTGTGCAGCAAGTTCAAGAACAATAGAAAAATGTAGGGGAGAGACCTGAGCGTGCTACTGTTTATTCAGAGTTTAATATGAGACAGCGGGGTTTCAGCATCACAACCAATTCAGTTTTGTGAAATTCTGGTGACACACAAAAAAGTACAGATACTGGTTGCTCTATGACAAATGCACGGTGACATGTTAACACCACTTACTCATACCCTAACGCTCACTGCTTTGTCTGCAGTATAAAGAAAACCATAACCAATACCAACTGTTTGGAATGTATGTAGTTATTTATAAATGTGTGATCACTCAAAGGACTAAAATGTTGGGGCTTGTAAGGTTTTTACGCACACACACACCTGCATGACCACAGGTAAGGACACATCTCTGCATCACCTGAGGATCAAAGGTGAGGCCTCTCCCCATGTGAAGCAGCACGGATCTGTTTTAACCTAATCTGGTCACAAAAAAAACGTGTTAATGTGCCTTTCACCTGAGGCCTCACCGTATGTCAAACCCTCCTGGGAAGGCACATGGGCATGTCTTATCATGGCTTTCGTGTAAACAACTTTTTCAACACCATCGCAAAATTTCCAGACTGTCTCATATGCCCTCACCATCTAATGACAGCTCTGCCTCTCAGTGTCTCTTACCTTCGTTCTTCCATTGATCTTGTAGTTGTCCAGTTTACCGTTACAGTGTCGTATCAGATCGTCCATGCGGCTCATGAGAAACGCTATGCGATCACAGCCCGGCTCCTTCCCTTCCACCCAGATAATCTTATCCCCCCGTATGTCCTTGGACGAATCGCTCCTCTGACTGACCAGCTGTCCATCCGTAAAACCTCCGGTCAGGTACAGGGCTCTGACATCCTCCAGAATGCTGCTTCCGATCTCGTCTCCAAGGAAGTTGTCCACCACGCAGATGCCGTGTTTGTTCATACATGGCACTATGTAGTCCTGGGCCAGTTTCTGAGGAGATGACCTCGTCTGTCCGTTGGGCTTCGAGGTGTCCGGTTTAGCATCAGACGGGGTATCCGAACAGGTGGCGGACTTGATAAAATCTCTCTCACTTTCGCCGGCTGAGGTGACGGCGGCGGAGTTACTCTGAGAAGTGCTACATTGTTTCGAATGTTCGGAAGTGCTACTTTGTACCGCGTCGCGTTCTTTGGCTCGCGGTTTCGCGGGGTCAGCCTGCTGCTTGTCGGCCTTTTTGCACAATTGCTTGTGTTTCTTCCAGTCTCGTTTCTGGTGCTCTTTACTGCAGTAGAACGAGCTGCGACACCCTCCGCATTTCATAAGGTTCTCCATTTTCCCGCAAAGCTCGCAATACTGCCGTTCTCTCTCCAGGCTCTCGCTCTCACTTGACTTTCCTTCCATGTTTAAGCGCTCTTTATGTCCATGTAATAATTCGACCGTTTACAGCAACACCCCGCAACTTTACCACAACAACCGAAATTGAAATTAACGCTGTCACTGTACCTACTCCGCGTGGGTTCATTACAGTCTTTACGGCCGGGTTTCTCGCCGGATTTGACAGAAGGAAATGTGACGCTCTTACATTTCCATGGCATCTATATTTTGACACTTGCGAGGTATCGGCTCAAATCGTGGGTCTTGATGAAAGCGCATGGCGCCGGCCGTTCCTTTTCTTCTGAGCTCAGCGCACGTCAACCACTCGCGCATGCGCACTTGCGGCTCGCTACACTGTACCATAGGCATGACTCACACGTGCAACGTTGTCCGGCGAGTCTGGAGTGCAGAAAATAAACAAGAACCGAAAATACTTTGCTGAAAAGCTGTATAGTATAAAGACAATAGTACAATAAGCACAAATAAACTCCACATGCCTAAAATGTCTTATTAGGCAAAAATAATACTTGAAGAGTCAATTTTTTATCACTCATATTAATGTCAGTAGAGTCATTAATCTTGCACTGTATTAGATAAGATTGCATGAACACTTGACAACCATTGTGGAGTAACAGAATTCAAAGGCTATGTGCTTCCATACACTGAGCAAGACACACAAATCCTGCCCTGACATGATGAAAAAGTATCACGACTATTTCTTATAAGTTTATTTGAATGGAGACAGTTCAAAAAAATATTCCAGGTTTAAAAAATATGTATGCACATAGAGAATATAGCATATGCTATATAATATAGCAGCTAATTTGCATCTCAGGTCTCTAGAAATGCTTAATAAAATTGAACAAAATCTGACAAAACACATGAACATGACACATGGAGCATATGGAGTCAGGGGTTGCCACCCACGTGGCAAACAATGGCAACCTAAAAAAATGCACACTGCGAAATTAGACGTACAACAAGGGACAAGAACCAGTTTCAGGGCAAAAATAAGATAGAGTCAGGATCCAGACATCAGGCACACAACATTGTACTGTCATGTCCTGTCACAAGACTAGACTATAAAAAAGGCCTACAGAGGACCATGAAAAATTCACATAGACACTTAGAGCTTTAAAATATTGAAATATCCACATTTCTGCAGCCATTTATCAACCATTTCCTTCTAAAAACAAAATTCTCTCCTAACATTAAAGGGATACTTCACCCAAAATGAAAATTCTGTCATCATTTACTCACCTTGGAGAATCTGTACAAATTTCTTTGTTCTGATGAACACAGAAAAAGATATTTGGAAGAATGCGTATAACCAAACAGATCTTGCCCCCCGTTGACTCCCATAGTAGGAAAAATTGCTTTATCATTTTCTTTGTTCTGTTAAACGCAAAAGAAGACATTTTGAAGAATGTAGGACAGCAAACAGTTCTGGGGCTCTTTTGACTACCATTGTATTTTTTCCTACTATGGGAGTCAATGGGGGGCAAAATCTGTCTGGTTATACGTATTCTTCCAAATAGCTTTCTCTGTGTTCATCAGAACAAATAAATTTCTACAGATTTTGAACAACTTGAAGGTGAGTAAATGATGACAGAATTTTCATTTTTGGGTGAAGTATCACTTTAAATGTTTCACTCCATAAGGTGGAACATTTTGACTCCATAGTCAAAATCTGTCAATATTCAAAATCTGTCAGTAGGTTAGTTATGTATAGGTTTATAGTGTTTTACTTCATTGTTGTATGTCTGTACTTATGTAGCACCTTGGTCCTGTGAAGCACGACATTTCGTTCCACTGTATGTACCCACATGTAGCGGAATGACAATAAAGCTCAACTTGAACTTGAACTTATGTTTATGTAAATAGATATGAGAGAGAATCCCATTGCCTAAAGAATCCTATTCAAGCTGTTGTCCCCCTTAAACCTCAAAATGACCCATATACTGTAAACTCTGTACCAGCAGTAAACATTCACCCTTGATCTATTGTCTTGAAAACAATAGTGGTGTTGACCTTGATAAACACACACATACCGGCCTTTTTTTGCTTGACAAGCAGCATACCACATACATTCCTGCCCCTATGTTCACATTGTCTCCTTTACCAGTTTTGACTTTGCAGTGTGGGATGTTTTTTCTGCTTCTGTTACTTGCTGTTTGAAGTGTGGACCACCTTTCCAGTTCCATTAGCCAAGAATCAACAGCTGGTGCGAAACAGGGCCAAAGTCTATTTCCCAGATGAAGTTTGACAGTCTTGGCTTTCACACAAAACAATGTGTTGATGGAAGGAGAAATCAGGTAGGCTGTTTAACATACGCACAGATTTATATCTCCTGTGTAAACCAAAGTTATTTGACCTAATGATCTGGAATCATGATGACTCGTCTCTTCATGCTTTTTGAGAACTGCTGTGTTTAGTATCTGATTGATTTATTATGTTTAGTAAGAAATAGGTGAGTGTCAATTTTATGACAGCAAGGTGTTTTTGTGTAGTTGTTTTATTGTCATTGATACAGTATACGATTTTGTATTACGACCCAGATTTGACATTTAACATAGCCATTAACTTTCATTCTTCTTGTGGTGAGCATGTCATGTAAAATGTGCACAATGGAATTTGTCTCCGTACAGTACTGCCAGCTTACAGATGAATTTGATGACACATGACCTTTGATGTCAAACACAAAAAATAAAGGAAAAGTTTTTTGTTTCCTTTTCAAAGCGGATAAGTCCATTCATCGTTCTATCATAACTATACTATTACATAACACTTGAACTATTAAATGGCAGCATTATTTTTATTTTTTATTTCTCCCATTTTTACATTTCTGGGTTGTGACCCAACAACTGAAAACCACTGGTTTATATTGTGTAGATTTAATGACAGAAGACTGATATCTATCAATACCCACATGCACAAATGCCAGCCGTGGTTAAACCAGGCAGCGCTGGCATCAAGAGGCGTTTATGAATGGGACAGTGGCATGTTCTGCCCTGCTAAGCTGCGAAACAAAAATAATCAAGGAAACATAACAAAACAAAACAAAAGACCTATAGCACACAAAAGTCTGACAATCTCACTGTAAGCATTTGTGTTTGTCTGCCTGCTTGTCTGAGCAGTATTCCAGCTCACAGTGGGCCCTCATCCAGGACTGGCCTGATGTCCCAATGGAGGGCTATCCCAAGCCTGAGGCCACCCCTCCCTTCATTTCTCTTGCTGTGATACTCTCAATGGACTTATTAAAGTGTTCATTGTCTCTTCGAATCTGATCTACAATCACAAAATGGTAATCCAAACAATTCCACAAGCAAAGAAAAAAGGGTTTTAAACTGTACTCAGTAGAACAGTAAACCATATAAATAGCAGTGATTTTAAATTGAATTTGACTTCACTGTTTCTGCACTAGAGGTCGCTGTATACTAACCTATCACACAGCCTCTCCACGATCAGCTTTCTGAAATACTTATTACTGCACTCTTTTCATTTATAAAATTATAAAATGAACACAGAACCTATATTAAATATGACTGAAACATTAATATGAGATGAGACCTCCAGTAATAAAACTGCCCCAAAAAGATCTTTATTCACCTCATGGAAGCTACAATGTTGTGATCACATGACCAGCCATAACTGCAATTTACCATATACTGCTAACAATAATCATTTATGTAGTTTTTACAAAACAAAGATAAAATACATGTAAACTAAGCAAGCAAACCTAATACTACACGTTTTTGCTTCAATGCTGAAGGAGATAACGTATTTATGAAACGTCTGTAGAGCAGTTTGTCTGTTTAGGACTATTAGAAACAACATGGCGAATTCCATGTAAGGGGACCCGCGGTGTATGTAGATAGAAATAGCTCATTCTATGGTAATAAAAATTCAACACTTCATTACCTAAGCTCTTTATACACATGGAACATAGATCCTCCATCCAAAAAATGATGCATTGGACCTATAAGCTCAAACATGACACACAATGCATTGAGGAAGGATGAAAGTGTAAAAATATACTCGAGCACGAACCACTGTGTTTATTTTATTTGTGTGTGTGTTTGTGTGTGCATGTGTGTGTATGTGTTTAATATGTAAACTTCATGCATCCACAATGCCAGGTGTCTGTATAATTTCCAAGACAATTGGGATGAAGAAGAGCCATTGAAGCAATAGAAAAACTCACTGCACCTTTAAATCACATTTATGAATCTACGGGGATCAAAACAGTTAATGTTTTAATTCACAGCCGTAGAACTTCTTGAAACTGCAGCCTGGCCCTTACATACAATTTAATATGAAATCAGTAAATCAAGTTCATGCCTCAGAACATTTATTCACACCCGGTGATTCAAACGTGATTATAGGCTTCACAACACTTTACATGTAAAGGACCTTTGATTGTGGATGTCATTAACACTCTGCTTAACTAGTCAAGAGTTTCATGTTCTGCAATGATTTGATGGTTGGAGGGTTTGTGAGTTAAGAAGCTTAGTCGGGGATGCAAATGTTCAATTTCCAGAAGGTGACACATCATTTATTCTGAATTTGTGGCATTGTGATACATTTGTTTAACAAACCTTTGTACTAACGGTGCTGCTGGGCTCATTGGGAAATGAACCAGTCTTAAGCACGAGAACATTTGTAGTAATAAATAGCCAAAAATACATTGTATGGGTCAAAATCATTAGGATATTAAGTAAAGATGATGTTCCATGAAAATTTTTGTAAATTTCCTACTGTAAATATATCAAAACTTTATTTTTATGAGTGGATGCAGCAAAATCGCTAATAAAAATGACCGCAAACACGCCTACAAACTTCACTCGCTGCTGCCCTCTCTTTGAGAATTATCCAC